>NC_091996.1:26676184-26798684 GCF_044704955.1 Pristiophorus japonicus
CCCAGTTGATCCAGTCTTTCTTGATAGGTCAGTCCCGCCATCCCGGGAATCAGTCTGGTGAACCTTCGCTGCACTCCCTCAATAGCAAGAATGTCCTTCCTCAGGTTAGGAGACCAAAACTGTACACAATACTCCAGGTGTGGCCTCACCAATGCCCTGTACAACTGTAGCAACACCTCCCTGCCCCTGTACTCAAATCCCCTTGCTATGAAGGCCAACATGCCATTTGCTTTCTTAACCGCCTGCTGCACCTGCATGCCAACCTTCAATGACTGATGTACCATGACACCCAGGTCTCTTTGCACCTCCCCTTTTCCTAATCTGTCACTATTCAGATAATAGTCTGTCTCTCTGTTTTTACCACCAAAGTGGATAACCTCACATTTATCCACATTATACTTCATCTGCCATGCATTTGCCCACTCACCTAACCTATCCAAGTCGCTCTGCAGCCTCACAGCATCCTCCTCGCAGCTCACACTGCCACCCAACTTAGTGTCATCCGCAAATTTGGAGATACTACATTTAATCCCCTCATCTAAATCATTAATGTACAGTGTAAACAGCTGGGGCCCCAGCACAGAACCTGCCTGCCATTCTGAAAAGTACCCATTTACTCCTACTCTTTGCTTCCTGTCTGACAACCAGTTCTCAATCCATGTCAGTACACTACCCCCAATCCCATGTGCTCTAACTTTGCACATCAATCTCTTGTGTGGGACCTTGTCGAACGCCTTCTGAAAGTCCAAATATACCACATCAACTGGTTCTCCCTTATCCACTCTACTGGAAACATCCTCAAAAAATTCCAGAAGATTTGTCAAGCATGATTTCCCTTTCACAAATCCATGCTGACTTGGACCTATCATGTCACCTCTTTCCAAATGCACTGCTATGACATCCTTAATAATTGATTCCATCATTTTACCCACTACCGATGTCAGGCTGACCGGTCTATAATTCCCTGTTTTCTCTCTCCCTCCTTTTTTAACAAGTGGGGTTACATTGGCTACCCTCCACTCCATAGGAACTGATCCAGAGTCAATGGAATGTTGGAAAATGACTGTCAACGCATCCACTATTTCCAAGGCCACCTCCTTAAGTACTCTGGGATGCAGTCCATCAGGCCCTGGGGATTTATCGGCCTTCAATCCCATCAATTTCCCCAACACAATTTCCCGGCTAATAAGGATTTCCCTCAGTTCCTCCTCCTTACTAGACCCCCCGACCCCTTTTATAACCGGAAGGTTGTTCGTGTCCTCCTTCGTGAATACCGAACCAAAGTACTTGTTCAATTGGTCCGCCATTTCTTTGTTCCCCGTTATGACTTCCCCTGATTCTGACTGCAGGGGACCTACATTTGTCTTTACTAACCTTTTTCTCTTTACATATCTATAGAAACTTTTGCAATCCGTCTTAATGTTCCCTGCAAGCTTCTTCTCATACTCCATTTTCCCTGCCCTAATCAAACCCTTTGTCCTCCTCTGCTGAGTTCTAAATTTCTCCCAGTCCCCAGGTTCGCTGCTATTTCTGGCCAATTTGTATGCCACTTCCTTGGCTTTAATACTATCCCTGATTTCCCTTGATAGCCACGGTTGAGCCACCTTCCCTTTTTTATTTCTATGCCAGACAGGAATGTACAATTGTTGTAGTTCATCCATGCGGTCTCTAAATGTCTGCCATTGCCCATCCACAGTCAACCCCTTAAGTATCATTCGCCAATCCATCTCAGCCAATTCACGCCTCATACCTTCAAAGTTAGCCTTCTTTAAGTTCTGGACCATGGTCTCTGAATTAACTGTTTCATTCTCCATCCTAATGCAGAATTCCACCATATTATGGTCACTCTTCCCCAAGGGGCCTCGCACAACGAGATTGCTAATTAATCCTTTCTCATTACATAACACCCAGTCTAAGATGGCCTCCCCCCTAGTTGGTTCCTCGACATATTGGTCTAAAAAGCCATCCCTTATGCACTCCAGAAAATCCTCCTCCACCGTATTGCTTCCAGTTTGGTTAGCCCAATCTATGTGCATATTAAAGTCACCCATTATAACTGCTGCACCTTTATTGCACGCACCCCTAATTTCCTGTTTGATGCCCTCCCCAACATCACTACTACTGTTTGGAGGTCTGTACACAACTCCCACTAACGTTTTTTGCCCTTTGGTGTTCTGCAGCTCTACCCATATAGATTCCACATCATCCAAGCTAATGTCCTTCCTAACTATTGCCTTAATCTCCTCCTTAACCAGCAATGCTACCCCACCTCCTTTTCCTTTTATTCTATCCTTCCTGAATGTTGAATACCCCTGGATGTTGAGTTCCCAGCCCTGCTCATCCTGGAGCCACGTCTCCGTAATCCCAATCACATCATATTTGTTAACATCTATTTGCACAGTTAATTCATCCACCTTATTGCGGATACTCCTTGCATTAAGACACAAAGCCTTTAGGCTTGTTTTTTTAACACCCTCTGTCCTTTTAGAATTTTGCTGTACAATGGCCCTTTTTGTTCTTTGCCTTGGGTTTCTCTGCCCTCCACTTTTCCTCATCTCCTTTCTGTCTTTTGTTTTTGCCTCCTTTTTGTTTCCCTCTATCTCCCTGCATTGGTTCCCATCCCCCTGCCATATTAGTTTAACTCCTCCCCAACAGCACTAGCAAACACTCCCCCGAGGACATTGGTTCCGATTCTGCCCAGGTGCAGACCGTCCGGATTGTACTGGTCCCACCTCCCCCAGAACCGGTTCCAATGCCCCAGGAATTTGAATCCCTCCCTGCTGCACCATTGCTCAAGCCACGTATTCATCTGAGCTATCCTGCGATTCCTACTCTGACTAGCACGTGGCACTGGTAGCAATCCCGAGATTACTACTTTTGAGGTCCTACTTTTTAATTTAGCTCCTAGCTCCTTAAATTCATTTCGTAGGAACTCATCCCTTTTTTTACCTATGTCATTGGTACCAACGTGCACCACGACAACTGGCTGTTCTCCCTCCCTTTTTAGAATGTCCTCCACCCGCTCCGAGACATCCTTGACCCTTGCACCAGGGAGGCAACATACCATCCTGGAGTCTCGGTTGCGGCCGCAGAAACGCCTATCTATTCCCCTTACAATTGAATCCCCTATCACTATCGCTCTTCCACTCTTTTTCCTGCCCTCCTGTGCAACAGAGCCAGCCACGGTGCCATGAACTTGGCTGCTGCTGCCCTCCCCTGATGAGTCATCCCCCTCAACAGTACTCAAAGCGGTGTATCTGTTTTGCAGGGGGATGACCACAGGGGACCCCTGCACTACCTTCCTTGCACTACTCTTCCTGCTGGTCTTCCATTCCCTCGCTGGCTGTGGACCCTTCTCCTGCAGTAAGACCAACTCGCTACACGTGATACTCACGTCATTCTCAGCATCGTGGATGCTCCAGAGTGAATCCACCTTCAGCTCCAACTCCGCAACGCGGACCGTCAGTAGCCGGAGGTGGACACACTTCCCGCACATGTAGTCGTCAGGGACACTGGTGTTGTCCCCGTGTTCCCACATGGTACAGGAGGAGCATATCACGTGACCGAGCTGTCCTGCCATGACTTAACCCTTAGATACACTTAAATTGCCGACAACAATGTTAAAAGTTACTGACTAATAAAGAAAAAGAAAAACTACTCACCAATCAGCAGCCAATCACTTACCACGTTGGCTGTGACGTCACCTTTTGATTTCCTTCTACTTCTTTTTTGCCTTCTCTCCCAGCTGGAGCTGCACCGCTACGCCTTTCTGGACTCCCGCCTCTCTCGACTCCCCGGACTGGTCCTCACACACACACACACACACAGCGACACACACACACAGCGACACACAGGTCCTCACACACACAGGTCCTCACACACGCACTGGTCCTCACACACACACACAGGTCCTCACAAACACACACACACACACACTGGTTCTCACAAACATACACACACACACACTGGTCCTCACACACACACACACACACACACTGGTCCTCACACACACACACACACACACTGGTCCTCACACACACACACACACACACACACACACACACTGGTCCTCACACACATACACACACACATATACACACACACACACTGGTCCTCACACACATACACACACACATACACACTGGTCCTCACACACACACACATACACACTGGTCCTCACACACACACACACACACACACACAGACACACACAATGGTCTTCACACACACACTGGTCCTCACACACATACACACACACTGGTCCTCACACACACACACACACACAAACACACACTGGTCCTCACACACATACACACACACACACACTGGTCCTCACACACATACACACACACTCTGGTCCTCACACACACACACACACACACACACACTGGTCCTCACACACATAAACACACACTCTGGTCCTCACACACACACACACAGACACACACACACTGGTCCACACACATACACACACACACACACACACTGGTCCACACACACACACACACACACACACAGAGCGACACACACACACAGCGACACACAGGTCCTCACAAACACACTGGTCCTCACACACACACACAGACACACACACACACTGGTCCTCACACACACACACACACACACACACAGACACACACACACACACACACACACACACACAGACACACACACACACAGACAAACACACTGGTCCTCGCACGCACACACAGACACACACACACACTGGTCCTCACACACACAGGTCCTCACACACACACACTGGTCCTCACACACACACAGACAGGTCCTCACACACACACACACTGGTCCTCACACACACACACACACACACACACACTGGTCCTCACACACACACACAGACACACACATACACTGGTCCTCACGCACACACACACACACACACACACACACTGGTCCTCACACACATACACACACACATACACACTGGTCCTCACACACACACACACACACATACACACTGGTCCTCACACACACACACACACACACTGGTCCTCACACACATACACACACACACATACACACACACACACACACTGGTCCTCACACACATACACACACACATACACACTGGTCCTCACACACACACACACAGATACTGGTCCTCACACACATACACACACACACACACACTGGTCCTCACACACATACACACACACACACACCCACACTGATCCTCACACATATACACACACACATACACACTGGTCCTCACACACACACACACACTGGTCCTCACACACACACAGACACACTGGTCCTCACACACATACACACACACACTGGTCCTCACACACATACACTGGTCCTCACACACATACACACACACATACACTGGTCCTCACACACATACACACACACATATACACTGGTCCTCACACACACAGACATACACACTGGTCCTCACACACACACACAGACACACACACACTGGTCTGCACACACACACACACTGGTCCTCACACACACACACAAAGACACACACACATTACAACAGTGACTACACTTCTAATATGCTTCATTGGCTGTAGAGTGCTTTGGAACGTCATGAGGACGTGTAAGGCAGTATAGAAAATGCAAGTATTTATTTTTTTCATGTCAAAATAATTCTGTGCCTACTGGCACAATCAGCCATCGTACATAGAAAGAGAAACACAACTCCTCAAAACCTGAAAGAAAAACAGAAAATTCTGGAACTAGTTAGCGTGAATTGTTAACAACTGAAAGAACAAATTGGGGTAATGTTTTAGGTGTTTGCTTTCTCCCTTTTGGATGCTAACTGACCTTGGGGTAAATGTACATCTTACACTGCATATGGGTGGTAAACTGCTGGAGCAGATCGGCAACTGTTGGCAAAGCTATCTGATTTTCATTGCATTTCATGCTGTAATTGCATTCCCCTCCTTGCTGGGTGCAGTTCCAGTACATTTCCACTGGAATCGGCCATCCTCCACATTTTGTATCGATTGGGATAAGTAGACTAGCACCTGTCAGAAAGATAGTGAATTTCTCGGAATGCCCACCTTGATGAAGTTCTGCTCTTCCCTCAGATGGGATTTCTGTTTGTTCAGTTCTGACAAAGGGTCACAGACCTGAAATGTTAACTCTGTTTCTCTCCACAGATGCTGAAATGCAAAGCATTTTCTGTTTTTATTTCAGATTCCAACATCCGCAGTATTTTGCTTCTGTATTTGCGAATTCCTTGAGTGTGTCTGGGATGGTTTTCTGCAACAAGATGTCCTAGCGGCGACAAGGGGGCAAACCATATTAGATTTAGTAATGAGTCAGATTTAGTTAACAGCCTAACTGTGCATGAACATTTATCCAATAGCGATCATAACATGATAGAGTTCAACATAGCATTTGAAAGGAAGAAACGCAAAACACTAAGATTCCAGGTTTGGGTAAGGCTGACTTCAATGGGATGAGACAGACTGTCCACAGTGAACTGGGCCAATCTGTTAATGGGTAAAACGACAGAAGATCAGTGGGAGATGCTCAAAAAATAATTCACTGTGATACAGAACCAGTTTGTACTACTTGCCAAAAAGGTGCCATGGACGACTGAAGAGGTGAGGGACAGCATAAAACTAAAGGAAAAAGCAGACAAAAATGCAAAGAATAGCTCAGATCCTGGCGAATGGGAAAATTACACAGAGCAGCAAAGTATCACAAAACAGATAGTCAGAGCTACACAAAGGGAGCATGAAAAGAAACTTGCAAGGGATATCAAAATCTACACAAAGAATGTTTGCAATTACATTAAGAAAAAGGGTGGTCAGGAACGATGTGGGCCCATTAAAAACTGAAAGCGGCGATATTGTCAATGATAATAAGGAAATGGTGGACGTATTGAACAATTACTTTGTATCAGTAGTTACAGTAGAAGAAAATAGCATACCGGAATTCCCAAGAAAACTGATAGTAAATCAGGGACATGGACTCAATAAAATTAACATAAGTAAAATCACAGTAACGAAGAAAGTAGTGACACAAGAGAGTGACAAATCCCAAGGACCAGATGGTTTCCACCTCAGGGTTTTAAAGGAAGTAGGTGAGTGCATTGCAGATGACCTAACTATAATCTTCCAAAGTTCTCTCGATTCAGGAAACGTTAATTTAGACTTTAGAAAAATGAGAGGGGATCTCATAGAAACATATAAAATTCTGACGGGATTGGACAGGTTAGATGCAGGAAGAATGTTCCCGATGTTGGGGAAGTCCAGAACCAGGGATCACAGTCTAAGGATAAGGGTAAGCCATTTAGGACTGAGATGAGGAGAAACTTCTTTAATCAGAGAGTTGTTAACCTGTGGAATTCTCTATCGCAGAGAGTTGTTGATGCCAGTTCATTAGATATATTCAAGAGGGAGTTAGATATGGCCCTGGTGGCTAAAGGGATCAAGGGTATGGAGAGAAAGCAGGAAACGGGTACTGAGGTGAATGATCAGCCATGATCATATTAAATGGTGGTGCAGGCTCGAAGGGCCGAATGGCCTACTCCTGCACCTATTTTCTATGTTTCAATGTTTCTATTAGAAATTTGCACATGTCACTCTGCTGTTTAAAAATGGCGAGAAAGGGAAACCAGGTAATTATAGACCAGTTAGCTTAATATCTGTTGTGCGGAAATTGCTGGAGTCTATAAATTAAGGATAGGGTGACTGAACAGCTCGAAAATGTTCAGTTGATCAGAGAGAGCCAGCATGGATTTGTGAAAGGTAGGTCATATCTGTCAAACCTGATAGAATTTTTTGAAGAGGTGACTAAAGTAGTGGACAGGGGAATGTCTATGGATTGTATTTATATGGACTTCCAGAAGGCATTTGAAAAAGTCAAATAAGAGATTGTTAACTAAGGTTAAAACCGATGGAACTGAGGGCAAATTATTGACCTGGTTAAGAAATTGGCTAAGTGGCAGGAGACAGAGGGGTAGCAATTCAGGTCTGCCCGAAATGGGTCGCACCTACCACTTCTGAAGTATTTTTTCCGCCGCGTTGGATGAGATGGCCTCTTTTGCGAAATTCAGCTCTTTGTCATTTTTATTCAGGCGGACCAGACGTCAGTCATAATGGGGGCAGAAGTGATGGCGGTAAGCAGAAGACCGACCACAAGAGGGGCGGAAGTGGAGGCGGGACAGAGTCTCCGCCGCTGTCAATCATCAGCGGAGCGGTGATGACATCATGAAGCGTGTGCGTCACCACGGCTCTCCGCTTCTCTTACAGGGGAGGGTCACTGCGAGCTCTGCAAAGATTTTAGTTAGGTCCACTGGGCCACCAGGGAGGTTTTGGGCTGGGCCAGCAGCCTGGCACCCAAGAGGGGGGGGCCAGACTGCCTGTTGGCAGCCCGGCCAAACCCGGGGGCATAATTGTTCGGCGGATTTGGAAGTCGGACGCAAAAAAGATAAAATGGCTGCGGCTGTGGGCCCTCGCCCTTAATGGCCGCCACGCAGTTAAGTTGAAACACACTGAAAACAAGGTGCACCGACAGAGAAAGCTGTCAGGGGCACCGCTCGGCGGATCAAAGAATGTTCAAGCTGAATTTAGATGGAGGTGTGGGAGATGGCGGTGCGGCTTTTGATGACGCACTGAGAACCGGTCGGCAGCAGCGGGATGGAAGTGGGGACCATCGGAAAATCCACCACGGTGAATTTCGCTCCAAAATGGACTCCAAATCGGCGGCCAATCGACTCTGCCGCTTGGCCGGTAAGTGGCCTTTTCAGGAGGCTGAATTTTGGCCCCAGATAGTAGGGATAATGGGTAAGTATTCAAATTGGCAGGATGTGACCAGTAGTGTCCCGCAGGGATCTGCGTTGGGATCTCAACTATTCACCGCATTTATTAATGGCTTCGATGATGGCATAGAAAGCCCCATATCCAAATTTGCTGATGACCACAAAGATAGGCGGCACTGTCGGCAGTGTAGATGGAAGCATAACATTACAAAGGGATATCGACAGATTAAGGTGAATGGGCAATACTGTGGCAAATGGATTTCAATGTCAGCAGATATGAGGTCATCCACTTTGGATCTAAAAAGGATAGATCAGAGTACTTTCTAAATGGTGAAAAGCTAAAATCAATGGCGGTCCAAAGAGACTTGGGGGTCCAGGTACATAAATCAGAAAATAATCAAAAAGGCTAACGGAATACTGGCCTTTATATCTAGAGGTCTAGAATACAAGGGGATAGAAGTTATGCTGCAGCTGTACAAAACCCTGGTTAGACCACACCTGGAGTACTGTGAGCAGGTCTGGGCACTACACCTTAGGAAGGATATATGGACCTTGCAGCGTAGGTTTACCAGAACGATACCAGACTTCAAGGGTTAAGTTACGAGAAGAGATTACACAAATTAGGGCTGTATTCCCTAGAATTTAGAAGGTTAAAGGGTGATCTGATCGGAATTTTCCAGATATTAGGGGAACTGATAGATTAGAGGAAACTATTTCTGCTGGTTGGGGAGTTTAGGACTTGGGGGCTTAGTCTAAAAATTAGAGCCAGACCTTTCAGAAGTGAAATTAGGAAACACAAAGGGTGGTAGAAATTTGGAACTCTCTTCCATAAATGGCAATTGATGCTAGATCAATTGTTAATTTTAAATCTGAGATTGATAGCTTTATGTTAACCAAAGGTATTACAGGATATGGGCCAAAGGCGGATATATGGAGTTAGATCACAGATCAGCCATGATCTCATTGAATGTTGGAAAAGGCTCAAGGGGCTGAATGGCCTACTCCTGTTCCTATGTTCGCTTGCTCACGTGACCATTCTTTATGTGTGAACCAGGACACCCATGGGGGTAATTTGAATCTAACTCACCAGACAGGATCGGGTGGAATTAATTCAATGAAGAATAAAATCGGGCAGGTGTAAAAACAGCACTGCACTCAATCCCGCAGGGATCTGTGTTGGGGCCTCAACTATTCACAGTATTTATTCATCCCATCAGTTTCCTGAGAGGCGGGAGATGTTAAAATTGCCAGTTAAGTGTCAACCAGCTATTCAATCACGGCAGCCATTCCACCTCAGTCTGGTCCAATCCTGATGCCCATGCACACACTTTCTGGCTCGAGTCATTGGCTGGAGGTCAAGAGTGGCAAAACTGGCTGATGTCCCCTTTGTGGCTGAGGCCAATTGTAGCACCGCCATGGATGAGATCATCTGGCTCAGCAAAGGTCACAGATCGAGCCTGGGACCCTCCCCACCTTGGGCTGCACAGAGAGCCGTGCATTTACCAGCTGAGATATCCGAGATGTTTTTGCAGCAATCTGCTTTTAACAAATTCTAAAGTGTGATTTTCTCACTCGTTAAATATTGCACATTGCCCTTCACACTCTGCAAAGTCCAGATGTGCGAAGAAATGCTCAGGTTCTTGATGTGTGTTCTGTGTTGTTCTAATATTAACTTACAGCTGAATTGTACAGTCACAGAACTAAAAACAGCAGCTTGGCGTGCAAGAGCACGGCAAGCTCTGCTCCAATTATATCCACTTCACCTATTTATAAATACAAAGATGGAGGAGGACGGAAAGCGAATTGTGGCAATTGGCTGCAATCGAGAAGCAGCCCTTCCTTTTACCATCGGTGGCAGGAGAACCCAATCCAATCATTGTGCAGTTGATTAATTAGATGTTGGAACGTTTTCTCGACACTCTGAGTAACTGAAAGGCTAAAACCTTCAATTTCACAGCTGAGAATCTAGAAGGCAGCTCGTGGCCCCTTTAAGAGCACAGATAACATTTGAGAAACTTAAGTTCTTCAGATGGAGAAGTGTATCAGCATGGGTCCCACTTGCCAGCTAATTAGACCATGTCATTTAGATAAAACCACATTGACAAACCGCATATTCTAAAACACAAGACACTCACAGGTGTAAACCGGTTCTTATCTGCTCCATGTAATACCCTTATTTGCACCGTACTACATGTAACGTGATTTGCGGATTGTACTAAACTGTACCTTGAAATGAAATGCACGCTGGTGCATTGTATGGAACTGCTGTCAGCATCCAAACGAATTGTATGGAATTGCTGACCGCAAGGTACTGAACTATTTTCCAATGTATTGTGAAAATTTTACATGAATAAAGTATATTTTTTGAAAAAAAACGCAAGACACTCACCGGTTACACTCCCCCTCCTGCCCCTCCAGTTTATGACAGTTATATGACCCCTCAATGATATCAATGACAGCCTTAGAATCACAGCCAGTATCTATTATTCCATATGCTAATGCCACATGCAAAGGTGCCTTAAAGAAACGCAAGCACAGGTCTGCTCCACTTTCATATTCCACAGCTCCCGAGTGCTGGGTAAGGAATGTTCCCACTTCTTGCTCTGACTGGCAGCTCGCACAGTGCATTTACAGGCTGGGGTGCCCCAGGGGTGAGATCCATACACCTACATCATTACTGAAAGGCAAAGAAATAGCACATCACTTACATCTCTCACCATGATTACCGAGTTGCAAAAAAAAAAAGTATCTACCACTAAATATCTTGAAGCAAAGAATAGTAGACTTGGGATGCTGTGAATGGAATAGCTGACAGGCGCCAAATGACAACTGATAGAATCAGGGCATCCAATTCCTTCCAACAACAAAAAAAACACTTCTAGCCCACAAAAAAAAGAGAAAATATGAAAAATATAAGAAATGTTTTCTATCATTCACAATGACAAATTATTAGTACTATAATAAGAGGGCGCGCAGGTTGAGTCTGCTGCAAGAGTGGAGCACCAACTATTGTACAGATCAGACTGATATCTCCTTTCAGACCAGCTTCAGTAAAGTCTGGGCACTTCTGATTAAAATAACACCACATTGCAATACTTCGGCTGAATTCTGCTGAAAGTTGAAGTCACGATAAATGTATATATATATATATATTTTCTATATATATATTATATATAGAAGCTTCTCTGTTTGCCAAAAAGAAAATGGTTTCATATTTGATAACCCGTGTACCTTAAACCTTACGGAAAGATGAGCCAACGTTCAGATGTGAACATGACAAAGTGCAAGGCTGAATTTAGCTTGCGCAGCAGGTTACTTACAGACCAGACATCCTTGAGACTAACCTCGATCTTTTCCACAGGTCACATATAGACAGAGTGATAGTGAGCAATAGTTAAGGTCCAGATCTGCTATCTGAACTTGAATGATGGAGGACACATTCCAGGACATGTTTACTGTCACCCGGCGGCCCGCTCTCCAACACTCTGTGAGCCACTTTCAATCCTAATATAATTCATTTGCTGACTTCCATTGTGAAGTGACTGATAAAGCCTTCAATTCAGGCCCTGCTGGTCACTTTTCTCAAGGAGACTCCGAAGGATGTTCGGACCAATATAAATGTGACTGGGTGTCAGTCTGGACCTTTGGAAAATACCCCATCTTCAGACTGCAGCGCTTTGCTAATAAACCCAGAGAGAGATTACACGCCAAAGTGACAATAATTTATAACCCAAGAGCTGAACTTTTTACCTGAACATGTGAACAAAACTAGTGGGGAAAGGCTGACTGCCCCTTTGTGTCAGCAATCTGCAGCACCAGCCTTTTGAACCTCGCTCCATTCTCGGACAGTGGAGGAATGCTGATAATAAGCAGCTTTTGGAGTTTGCACCTCGGCTTTTACACCAAGGACACTTTGCACAAGTGTACCATTTACACCCGTCGCAGTGGAACCAATTCCTGCGAACTGCAATCTTTTCTTTTGCAAATGTGCCTTTTGCAAATGTGCTGGGGGGCTTCTTCAACTTCGACCTCTCCCCTCCGACCTTCTGCAAGGGTAGTTCATTTATAAGGTCAGGATATAAAGCTGCTGGTGCAGTGACTCTCTGTCCCCTTCAGGAATGTTGTTAGCGTTCAAGAACAATTTCTTGTTCCTGGCATGTGCACTCCAGTCAAAGCAGTTTTCAAATTCCTTTTTTTCCCCAGATGCAATGTCTTTTACAACATTACAACAGTGACTGCACTCCAAAAGTACTTCATTGGCTGTAAAGAGCTTTGAGACGTCCGGTGGTCGTGAAAGGCGATATATAAATGCAAGTCTTTTGTTTCTTTTCACTGAGAATAAGGAATGCAAGACTTCGTGAACGGAAGTGTGCTCAGGGCCGCCTGCATTTAATGAGTTCAAGGTGAGAAGATTAGAAATATAGAAACATAGAAAATGGTTTCAGGACAGCGGACACGTTATAAGGACACCCTCAAAGCCTCCCTAGTAAAGTGCGACATCACCACTAATACCTGGGAGTCCCTGGCTGCAGACTGCCCGAGGTGGAGAAAGTCCATCCGGGAGGGCGTTGAGCTCTTTGAGTCTCGACGCAAGGAGCATAAAGAGGCCAGGCGCAGGCAGCGGAAGGAGTGCGCGGCAAACCAGCCCCACTGACCCCTTCCCTCGACGAATGCCTGTCCCACCTGTAACAGACATCTCAGACAGGCTCTCGTATCGGACTGTTCAGCCATCAAAGAACTCACTTTGGGAGTGGAAGCAGGTCCTCCTCGATTCCGAGGTCTGCCTATGATGATGATGAGCTGCGGGAGCAGGCCATTCGGCCCTTCGAGCCTGCACATCCATTCAATATGATTATGGCTGATCATGCAACTTCAGTACCCCATTCCTGCCTTCTCTCCAGACCCCATGATCCCTTTAGTTGTAAGGGCCACATCTAACTCCCTTTTGAATATATCCAATGAACTGGACTTAACTTTCTGTGGTAGAGAATTCCACAGGTTCACAATTCTCTGGGTGATTGGACTGCTGTTGCTGGTCTGGGCGATTTCCTTCTCTTTCAATAGACCCTCTTGCAGGTCCCATCTGCTGCTAATGTAAAATGAACTCTTTGAGGCTGGCACTAACATTCAAAAAAAACAAAATTAATTAAAAAAAATACCCACAAAGTTAGGAATCCAACATTTATCCCAAAAATATTTTCTGAATTAAGAAACATTTCTATACTTCCACTGATTAATTTATGAAAAGTCATTCTGCTTTGCAGGTGTTATATGAAAGTGAAAGGGTAATGTGATTTGTTAAATATTAGCTGATATTTGTGTGACCTTTTCTTAGCCGGCTCTGAGGGTGATAATCTGTTAGGTAATGAGTCTGTGTTATCTGGGCTGATGGACTGTGCTAAGCACAGTCAACAGATTATCATTCAGATCAACCCCTCGGGGTTTAGTTACTTGTGAGATCAGCCCCACTGCTACTGAAAGGCTGTTTCAGGCAGCACTGAGGTTCACATGTAGTTAGTGGGGAAAGTGCTCACAACAAAGGAAAATATTTAAGAAAAAATATATTAAAAAGAGTGAAGTGCACGGTCATTAGAATTCACAAGGCTTTGGTCCCAGTTGTTATGTGCTCAAGGACCAATTTTATTCCCTGACTTTTAGTATTTCTTATACGTTAGCTATTGTAAACAATTAGGATATATTAATTTTCTTAATAGAAACATAGAAACATAGAAAATAAGTGCAGGAGTAGGCCATTTGGCCCTTCGAGCCTGCACCACCATTCAATATGATCATGGCTGACAATGCAACTTCAGTACCTCACTCCTGCCTTCTCTCCATACCCCCTGATCCCTTTAGCTGTAAGGGCCACATCTAACTCCCTTTTGAATATATCCAACAAACTGGACTCAACAACTTTCTGTGGTAGAGAATTCCACAGGTTCACAATTCTCTGGGTGAAAAAGTTTCTCCTTATCTCGGTCCTAAATGGCTTACCCCTTATCCTTAGACGGTGATCCCTGTTGCTGGACTTCCCCAACATCAGGAACATTCTTACTGCATCTAACCTGTCCAATCACATCAGAATTTTAGAAACATAGAAAATAGGTACAGGAGTAGGCCATTCGGCCCTTCGAGCCTGCACCACCATTCAATAAGATCATGGCTGATCATTCACCTCAGTACTCCATTCCTGCTTTCTCTCCATACCCCTTCATCCCTTTAGTGGTAAGGGCCATATCTAACTCCCTCTTGAATATATCTAATGAACTGACATCAACAACTCTCTGCGGTAGGGAATTCCACAGGTTAACAACTCTCTGAGTGAAGAAGTTTCTCCTCATCTCAGTCCTAAATGGCTTACCCATTATCCTTAGACTGTGTCCCCTGGTTCTGGACTTTCCCAACATCGGGAACATTCTTCCTGCATCTTACCTGTCCAGTCCTGTCAGAATCTGAAATGTTTCTATGAGATCCTGTCTCATTCTTCTAAATTCCAGTAAATATAAGCCTAGTCAATCCAGTCTTTCTTCATATGTCATTGATAGAGAGAATGCAGACTTGCCCTGAGTGGCAGGATGAAGGTTTACTGTCACAACTCCCCACATGACAAGTTCTGGACCTTGGTTGTACTGTTAGAGAGGAAGAGAATTAAGGATAAGCACTTCTTAAAAGAGACGTGAGTAACCCTAACTAGTTCCTAAGAGTAGCAGCTCACCTTCCCACTCTCATAGAATAGAATCATACAGCACAGAAGGAGGTCATTTGGCCCATCGAGCCTGAGCCTGAATCTTGCAAGAGCTATCCAATTAGTCCCACTCCCCCTGCTCTTTCCGCATAGTCCTGCACATTTGTAATTTTCAAGTATTTATCCAATTCCCTTTTGAAAGTTACTATTGAATCTGCTTCCACCACCCTTTCAGGCAGTGCATTCCAGATCATAATGACTTGCTGCGTAAATAAAAGTTCTCCTCATCTCTCACCTCTTAAAAAATGTCACCTCATCTCATCACTCAGCTGGGATGTGGTAGGGAGAGGAGGGGCGAGAAAGAGAACCCAGACAAGGGGTGGAATTAACAATGAGATACTATGTCCAGGAGTTTAACAAATATTCATGTTCTGCTTTCCTCTGATCCAGCATATAGAAACATAGAAACATAGAAAATAGGTGCAGGAGTAGGCTATTCAGCCCTTCTAGCCATTCAATGAGTTCATGGCTGAACATGCAACTTCAGTACCCCCTTCCTGCTTTCGCGCCATACCCTTGATCCCCCTAGTAGTAAGGACTTCATCTAACTCCCTTTTGAATATATTTAGTGAATTGGCCTCAACAACTTTCTGTGGTAGAGAATTCCACAGGTTCACCACTTTCTGGGTGAAGAAGTTTCTCCTCATCTCGGTCCTAAATGGCTTACCCCTTATCCTTAGACTGTGACCCCTGGTTCTGGACTTCCCCAACATTGGGAACATTCTTCCTGCATCTAACCTGTCTAAACCTGTCAGAATTTTAATCGTTTCTATGAGGTCCCCTCTCATTCTTCTGAACTCCAGTGAATACAAGCCCAGTTGATCCAGTCTTTCTTGATAGGTCAGTCCCGCCATCCCGGGAATCAGTCTGGTGAACCTTCGCTGCACTCCCTCAATAGCAAGAATGTCCTTCCTCAAGTTAGGAGACCAAAACTGTACACAATACTCCAGGTGTGGCCTCACCAAGGCCCTGTACAACTGTAGCAACACCTCCCTGCCCCTGTACTCAAATCCCCTCGCTATGAAGGCCAACATGCCATTTGCTTTCTTAACTGCCTGCTGTACCTGCATGCCAACCTTCAATGACTGATGTACCATGACACCTAGGTCTCGTTGCACCTCCACTTTTCCTAATCTGTCACCATTCAGATAATAGTCTGTCTCTCTGTTTTTACCGCCAAAGTGGATAACCTCACATTTATCCACATTATACTTCATCTGCCATGCATTTGCCCACTCACCTAACCTATCCAAGTCACTCTGCAGCCTCATAGCATCCTCCTCGCAGCTCACACTGCCACCCAACTTAGTGTCATCCGCAAATTTGGAGATACTACATTTAATCCCCTCGTCTAAATCATTAATGTACAGTGTAAACAGCTGGGGCCCCAGCACAGAACCTTGTGGTACCCCACTAGTCACTGCCTGCTATTCTGAAAAGTCCCCATTTACTCCTACTCTTTGCTTCCTGTCTGACAACCAGTTCTCAATCCACGTCAGCACACTACCCCCAATCCCATGTGCTTTAACTTTGCACATTAATCTCTTGTGTGGGACCTTGTCGAAAGCCTTCTGAAAGTCCAAATATACCACATCAACTGGTTCTCCTTTGTCCACTTTACTGGAAACATCCACAAAAAATTCCAGAAGATTTGTCAAGCAAGAATTCCAATGAGTGGAGGCCCAATCTACTCAACCTTTCCTCATAAGTCAACCCCCTCATCCCCAGAATCAACCGAGTGAACCTTCTCTGTACTGCCTCCAAAGCAAGTATTCTTCAGTCACCCAAGCCCCACGCTCTGCCTCTCCACCTCCCTCTTCTTTTAAGATGCTCCTTGAACCCCATCCCTTTAACTAAGCATCGGTCGCTTTTCCCATTATCTCCTTTTTTGGCTCAATGTCTATTTTTTCACCTGTGAAGTGCATTGGGACCTTTTCCTACTTGGAAGGTGCTCCACAGATGCGACTGTCGTCATTCAACAATTTGGTTAAAATAATATTTAAAAATGTTGAAGCAGCTATAAAGATCAGTGGAGAGAGATGCTGCCATTAAAGTCCATAATCACAAACAGGAGGGAAGAGAAATTTATGCCACGAGAGATTAATTAATTTTGCCACAATTCCTGTGTCATTTAACAAGATCAAAAAAGGCTGCATCAGCATTTCTATTTTTTTGCTGTTTCGAAGCAAAATCAAAATGCCACAGTGAAATGTAACACAAACCCATGCTTTGTTCTTTCCACAAGTCAGAAATAGATTCTAGTCATGTTCCGAAGGAGACTCTGTGTCTGTGCACATTAAATTAACATGAACCAGCTCGAACAGACTCAATCCAAAGTGAAGCCATGATTCTGCATCTCTACAAACCAATCCCTGACTCCGCACCAGCTACCAACTGTCCAGCTCACTACAAACCAGGTCACTCACTAAATACATGCCCATTAACTTAACAAAAGCTTATAAAAAATGCTGCGGATGCTGCAAATCTGAAAGGTCATCGACTTGCAACCTTAACTCTGCTTCTTTCTCCACAGATGCTGCCTGACCTGCTGAGTATTTACAGCATTTTCTGTTTTTATTTCCCAATATAAAAACTGCTGCCTGCTATTGCACAACAACCACAGTACTAGTTTAGACAGAGGGGCAAGCTTAATCTTTATTTAAAATACTCTTAAGTTGCCCTTGGAATTGCTCATAGTCAGGTAATGAATCAAAGTTTTATTTTATATACAAGATAGTGCTGGTTGTGGGGGGCGGGGGTGAAGAGATCCGAAAAGCTCCCTCCACAGAGCCACCAAGGGGTCTGAGGCTGTGACCGCTGAGATACAAAGACTGATTGAAACTGTTGATGTCGCAATTTACTCTGGTAAACTTGGCCGAGAATCGTGAGAACAGGACGTATGAAACATCTGGTGTGAGGTGCGATCTTCCTGTCCGCAAACCTGACTTCCTATTGTCTCGGCTTTTCGTCAAGTTCTTCTGTCAACATTTATGATTGGAAACTGCGACGTCCATTCAATTTTGGGGTGTAAACCATGGCAATGTGTGTGTTATGTATGTATATGTGTATGTGTGTGTGTGTTATGTATGTATATGTGTGTGTGTGTGTGTGTGTCGTGTATGGATATGTGTATGTGTTATGTATTTTTTGTGTATGTGTGAGTGTTATGTATGTATATGTGTATGTGTGTGTGTGTCATGTATGTAAATGTGTATGTGTTATGTATTTTTTGTGTATGTGTGTGTTATGTATGGATATGTGTATGGGTGTGCGGTATCTAGAAACATAGAAAATAGGTGCAGGAGTAGGCCATTTGGCCCTTCGAGCCTGCACCACCATTCAATTAGATCATGGCTGATCATTCCCTCAGTACCACTTTCCTGCTTTCTCTCCATACCCCTTGATCCCCTTAGCCATAAGGGCCATATCTAACTCCCTCTTGAATATATTCAATGAACTGGCATCAAAACTCTCTGCGGCAGGGAATTCCACAGGTTAACAACTCTCTGAGTGAAGAAGTTTCTCCTCATCTCAGTCCTAAATGGCCTACCCCTTATCCTAAGACTATGTCCCCTGGTTCTGGACTTCCCCAACATCGGGAACATCCTTCCCACATCGAACCTGTCCAGTCTCGTCAGAATCTTATATGTTTCTATGAGATCCCCTCTCATCCTTCTAAACTCCAGTGAATAAAGGCCCAGTTGATCCAGTCTCTCCTCATATGACAGTCCAGCGATCCCTGGAATCAGTCTGGTGAACCTTCGCTACACTCCCTCAATAGCAAGAACATCCTTCCTCAGATTAGGAGACAAAACTGAACACAATATTCCAGGTGAGGCCTCACTAAGGCCCTGTACAACTGCAGTAAGACCTCCCTGCTCCTATACTCAAATCCCCTAGCCATGAAGGCCAACATACCATTTGCCTTCTTCACCGCCTGCTGTACCTGCATGCCAACTTTCAATGACTGATGAACCATGACACCCAGGTCTCGTTGCAGCACCCCTTTTCCTAATCTGCCGCCATTAAGATAATATTCTGCCTTCGTGTTTTTGCCCCCAAAATGGATAACCTCACATTTATCCACATTATACCGCATCTGCCAGGCATTTGCCCACTCACCTAACCTGTCCAAGTCACCCTGCAGCCTCTTAGCGTTCTTCTCACAGCTCACACCACCACCCAGTTTAGTGTCGTCTGCAAACTTGGAGATATTACACTCAATTCCTTCATCTAAATCGTTAATGTATATTGTAAAGAGCTGGGGTCCCAGCACTGAGCCCTGTGGCACTCCACTCATCACTGCCTGCCATTCTGAAAAGGACCCATTTATCCTGACTCTCTACGTCCTGTCTGCCAACTAGTTCTCTATCCACGTCAATACATTGCCCCCAATACCATGCGCTTTGATTTTGCACACCAATCTCTTGTGCGGGACCTTGTCAAAAGCCTTTTGAAAGTCCAAATACACCACATCCACTGGTTCTCCCTTGTCCACTCTGCTAGTTACATCCTCAAAAAATTCCAGAAGATTCATCAAGCATGATTTCCCTTTCATAAATCCATGCTGACTTGGACCGATCCTGTCACTGCTTTCCAAATGCGCTGCTATTTCATCCTTAATGATTGATTCCAACATTTTCCCCACTACTGATGTCAAGCTAACTGGTCTATAATTACCCGTTTTATCTCTCCCTCCCTTTTTTAAAAAGTGGTGTTACATTAGCTACCCTCCAGTCCATAGGAACTGATCCAGAGTCGATAGACTGTTGGAAAATGATCACCAATGCATCCACTATTTCTAGGGCCACTTCCTTAAGTACTCTGGGATGCAGACTATCAGGCCCCGGGGATTTATCGGTTTTCAATCCCATCAATTTCTCGAACACAATTTCCCACCTAATAAGGATATCCTTCAGTTCCTCCTTCTCACGAGACCCACTGTTCCCTAGCACATTCGGAAGGTTATTTGTGTCTTCCTTCGTGAAGACAGAACCGAAGTATTTGTTTAAATGGTCTGCCATTTTTTTGTTCCCCATTATAAATTCACCTGAATCTGACTGCAAGGGACCTACGTTTGTCTCCACTAATCTTTTTCTCTTCACATATTTATAGAAGCTTTTGCAGTCAGTTTTTATGTTCCCTGCAAGCTTCCTCTCGTACTCTATTTTCTCCCTCTTAATTAAACCCTTAGTCTTCCTCTGTTGAATTCTAAATTTCTCCCAGTCCTCAGGTTTGTTGCTTTTTCTAGCCAATTTATATGCCTCTTCCTTGGTTTTAACACTATCCTTAATTTCCCTTGTTAGCCATGGTTGAGCCACCTTCCCCATTTTATTTTTACTCCAGACAGGGATGTACAATTGCTGAAGCTCATCCATGGGATCTTTAAATATTTGCTATTGCTTATCCACCGTCAACCCTTTAAGTATCCTTTGCCAGTCTATTCTAGCCAATTCATGCCTCATACCGTCGAAGTTACCTTTCCTTAAGTTCAGGACCCTAGTTTCCGAATTAACTGTGTCACTCTCCATCTTCATAAAGAACTCTAACATATTATGGTCACTCTTCCCCAAGGGGCCTCACACAACAAGATTGCTAATTCGACCCTTCTCATTACACATCACCCAGTCTCGGATGGCCAGCTCTCTAGTTGGTTCCTCGACATATTGGTCTTGAAAACCATCACTAATACACTCCAGGAAATCCTCCTCCACCGCATTGCTACCAGTTTGGCTAGCCCAATCAATATGTAGATTAAAGTCGCCCATGATAACTGCGGTACCTTTATTGCACACATCCCTTATTGCTTGTTTGATGCTGTCTCCGTGGTGTCTATTACATCACATCCGTTAACTGCTGTCTGCGCAGTTAATTCATCCACCTTATTCCGAATACTCCTCGCATTGAGGCGCAGAGCCTTCAGGCTTGTCTTTTTAAGACACTTTGCCCCTTTAGAATTTTGCTGTAATGTGGCCCCTTTTTGTTTTTCGCCTTGGGTTTCTCTGCCCTCCACTTTTACTATTCTCCTTTCTATCTTTTGCTTCTGCCTCCATTTGATTTCCCTCTGTCTCCCTTTGATTTCCCTCTGTCTCCCTGCATAGGTTCCCAAACCCCTGCCATGTTAGTTTAACTCCTCCCCAACAGCACTAGCAAACACCCCCCCCCCCCCCCCCCCCGCAGGACATTGGTTCCGGTCCTGCCCAGGTGCAGACCGTCCGGTTTATACTGATCCCACCTCCCCCAGAACCAGTTCCAATGTCCCAGGAATTTGAATCCCTCCCTTTTGCACCACTCCTCAAGCCACGTATTCATCTGAGCTATCCTGCGATTCCTACTCTGACTAGTACATGGCACTGGTAGCTATCCTGAGATTACTACTTTTGAGGTCCTACTTTTTAATTTAGCTCCTAGCTCCCTAAATTCGTCTCGTAGGACCTCATCCCATTTTTTACCTATATCGTGGTACCTATATGCACCACGACAACTGGCTGTTCACCCTCCTTTTTCAGAATGTCCTGCAGCCGCTCCGAGACATCCTTGACCCTTGCACCAGGGAGGCAACATACCATCCTGGAGTCTCAGTTGTGGCCGCAGAAACGCCTATCTATTCCCCTTACAATTGAATCCCCTATCACTATAACTCTCCCACTCTTTTTCCTGCCCTCCTGTGCAGCAGAGCCATCCATGGTGCCATGAACTTGGCTGCTGCTGCTCTCCCCTGATGAGTCATCCCCCTCAACAGTACCCAAAGCGGTGTATCTGTTTTGCAGGGGGATGACCGCAGGGGACCCCTGCACTACCTTCCTTGCACTGCTCTTCCTGTTGGTCACCCATTTACTATCTGGCTGTGTACCCTTTTCCTGCAGTAAGACCAACTCGCTAAACATGCTATTCACGTCATTCTCAACGTCGTGGATGCTCCAGAGTGAATCCACCCGTAGCCCCAGTGCCGCAATGCGGTCCGACCGGAGCTGGAGGCGGATACGCTTCCCGCACATGTCGTCGTCAGGGACACCGGAAGCCTCCCTGACTTCCCACATAGTACAGGAGGAACATAACACATGTCTGAGTTGTCCTGCCATGACGTAACCCTTCGATAAACTTAATTTGACAACAACAATGCTAAATGTTACTTACTGATAAAGAAAAGAAAAAAGAAAAGCTACTTACCAATCGCCAGCCGATCACTTACCCCCTTGGCTGTGACGTCACCTTTCGATTTCTTTCTACTTCTTTTTTGCCTTCTCTCCCCGCTGCAGCTGCACCGGCTGGGCCTCTCGACTGCCGTCGCAGTATATGTGAATTAATATGTGTGTGTATATTGGCAAAGAGGGTGTTTCCTGTGGGGGAATCTAGAACTAGGGGGCATGGTCTCAGAATAAGGGGCCGCCCATTTAAAATGGAAATGAGGAAGAATTTCTTCTCTCAGAGGGTCGTGAATCTGTGGAATTCTCTGCCCTCGAGAGCTGTGGAGGCTGGGTCATTGAATAAATTTAAGGTGGAGATAGATCGATTTTTGAAGATTGGGGAGTGAAGGGTTATGGGGAACAGGCAGGGAAAAGGAGTTGAGGCCATGATCTTATAGAATGGCAGAGCAGACTCGAGGGGCCTGATGGCCTACTCCTGCTCCTATTTCTTATGTTCTTATATGTACTGTAGGTATCTATGTATATGCAAATAAATATAAAATACCAGCCTTTTATTCAGCATTACCTACACTGCTAGCTTACTCTCATTCTTAACATAAAACAACTCCTATTGGGGCAAAATGGACACGTACTGTGACTCGGCTCACAGTTTTGCTATCAGTTACGAACATTGGAAAACATCCCACATTGCAGCAAAGATAGCAACAAGCGCAATGTAAAGATGAGTCCTTTCATATCTCACTTTAAAAAGCAGGAACTCCCTCATCATTTCTTGTCTTTAAAAAAAACACTTCCCTTGTGGATTGTTTGCGGCACAAAAAAAAATTATTTAGCCTTTTAAGGCAGCGGGGAACGCCGTCGAAGTGAGTAACATGCTTAAGGGGTTCAGATGACAAGAGAGGAGGTAACGCGGTTTAGAAATTGACATCAATGCCCCAAGAGACTACGGCAGACGTGCCATTTCATCCCATTTTATTTAAAGATGCATATGATGATATTTCCTGACACAACCGGAGTTGCCGTACAGGGGATTTTTTTTTTAAACATCCTTCAATAAAATTCTCACAACAGCGCTCGTTATAAAAGTGGCAGCTGAGAATTCTAATGCGAAATAACCCGCCCTGCTCCAGGTTTACAGTTCTATAGGTGTAAGACACAGCTCACAAACTACAGAAAGCCCAAAGGTTCAGAGCAATGCACAGTCCAAATTTCCGGGACACAGCGCAGCAGGCTGCAATCAGCCGTAACATGGTTAAGTGTATGTTCCTGTGGGAATTTCCTTGGGAAGCTTTGGGTTGGGAATTCCTCCAGAGACAGTACAGTTGACCCCTAACTATTTCAGGAACCTTCATGGCAAGATTTAGAGACTGGGCCCTCTTCACACATTATTCTTGCACTGAATAAACCAGGGAAAGGGGATCATGGAAATATGCTCACGTTTATCATCCCAGGTACAACGTTGCCAGGATGAGGTAAAATGAATGTCAACTGTTACAAGTACAATCTGCTGCATTTAAGACGGAGAAGATTGAAGGTGTGTAGGGGGAAGAAAGGTAGCAATAGAAATGTTTTCGTAGTTGCAAACAAGAGTTTTATCTTTTGGCATCATTAACCTGAGCAACGATGGGAGCGTTTCAAAAGAAAAGGATATGGTTACCCGTTCCTTTTAAATCAGCCTTTTGCAGACTGCAATTCTGTGTCTGCACTGAGGTGCCAATATTTTACATTTACTGAATGACTCCTACAAATTAACACGCTGCTCAAGTCCTTTTATTGTTCTGCTCAGTACACACCACTGGAAAGCATGCTGCTTTTTTTGCACGAACACTTGAATATAGTTTGAATGCGGTGAAGAATACTGTTTATTACAGGTTAACTGCACAGTTAGCTTTATTCACATACACTGCGTGGTGTGCAGTATGTTGAGGTTGGTTTATGGTGTGGGGCAGGGTAAACTAGGTCAGTATTGAGGGGTTAACTGGGCCCCTCAGTACATCATTATAGCTCAAGCGTATAATAGCTCAATTTTATAATACACGCTGCGGCAGCTCTCTTCATTTTTATTATTTTAATTAATGTAGATTTTGAATCAATCATAGACAATGCATTAGTAATTTTAGAATGAAACTTTACAATTCTGTGACCGAAAGATTCTTTTGTTAAGATAAATCCTTTCAGTACACATTATATATAGCCTCAACAAAAAAAATGGAAGCAAAGTATTTTATTGTTTCGCTTTTGGTGGTGAATAGAATCGTGGGTACTGTGCTTTAATTTGAGTTTGGCATTATAATTTCCCAACTGAGTTCTGGGTGTGTCCCTTTAGGAAAACCCCTTATCATAGTAAATAGGATTCTGAGAAAACAAAGCAGTTTAATCCATACCTAATTGGATGAAATCATTATGCACTTTCCATCCATTCCCTGGTTCTTTCAAGTTCCTCGTTCCTTGGGGAGACACAACACCACTGAACAAGGATGATTGTATTTCCTCTGGGAGATTTAATACTCTCCCATTGTTAAGCACACAAATAATCTAATTCAGGGTCTCCTTAATTAGCAGCACGAGTGTATCATAAACCAGATTTTCTTTGCACTGTTTAAGTTTGGAGATGTGAGGATACCTTCCGAAAGGTCATTAGAAAAATTGGTCTTCCTCAAAGAACCTTATTTAATATCTTCAACTTGACAGAGCCCTTTTAATTTATTGACACAGGGTAAATCTCTCAGGATCAAGGAGCTAATTTTGGATCATTATAGCACAGCTTACCTCTGTCTGCAATTTATTTAATACCATCTCCTCTTGAAAAGAAGGATTGATTTTTTTTAAATATGAAATATTCAATAGCCTCTAGAAATTGTAAATATAATTTTTAGTATGAAATATTTAATGGACCATTTGTAAAAGTAATTGCGCTCTCTGCATCTTCTATCTTTCAAGCCTTTGAGGATCATCGAGACAGACTGACTGTTCTCACAGCAAGTAATAATGATACTCATTTCTTCATTGTACTTTCCCTCTGTAATAGCCAGGATAGTGAGTGAGTGAGTGTATACTGATAACATAAAGAAGCCCCAGCGATGCTGGTGAATGCGTAACCTGGAACTACCACGGACCGCCATTTTAATAAAGACGGGTAGCCTGAAACATTAAAACAGCAATGGAATTTTATACAAACACATTTGACAGTTTTTGGCATATTTAGAATCATAGACTGGTTACAGCATGGAAGAAAGCCATTCGGCCCGTCGAGCCCGTACCGGCTCTCTGCAAAAGCACCTTAGCCAGTCCCACGCCCGCGCCCTTTCCCCGTAGCCCTGCAAATGTTTTACCTTCAGGTACTTATCCAACTCACTTTTCAAAGCCACGATTGAGTCTGTCTCCACCACCCTTTCAGGCAGTGCATTCCAGATCCTAACCACTCGCTGCGTAAAAAAGCTTTTTCTTATGTAGCCTTTGGTTCGTTTGCCTTAAATCTGTGTCCTCTGGTTCTCGACCCTTCCGCGAATTGGGAACAGTTTCTCTCAATCTACTCGGTCAAGACCCCTTGTAATTTTGAACACCTCTATCAAATCTCCTCTCAACCTTCTCTACTCTAAGGAGAACAACGCCAGCTTCTCCAGTCTATCCACCTAGCTGAAGTCCCTCATCCCTGGAACCATTCTTGTAATTCTTTTCTGCACCCTTCTCTAAGGCCTTCACATCCTTCCTAAAGTGCAGTGCCATGGTTATTCTTATTTTTCCAGTAAGCCAAGAAAGTTTTCAGACAGACCATGAAGAAATATTATTTTTCAAAATGTCAAGTAACAAAATGGGTGAAGTCCTCCAGCTGATTTAGTTTAGCAAAAAGCCAACGTGATTTCATATTTTCTACTCACAAAGGCCATTTCACTAAAAATTTCTGACAAGTGGAAGTCGCCTCCGAAAAGATTAAAAAATAACTCAAACACATGTAGAAGCAGAATGCGTAGTTGTTTTTAAAAGGGACGTGGGTTAATAAAGAAATATTTAAATGGTTGTGGGCTAAGAGAATGGAATTGGGATCAAGCGGACAGCTCTGTCTGTGAGACAGCACCGTCACAATGGGCTGAATGCCTTCCTTCTCAGCTGCAGGATTGTATAATTCTACCTAGAATTTCGAGGAAGACAAACGTATAGAAAATGTACGAGCTGACATGAATAGTTGAAGATGGATGAGCCTGTCGATGTATGGAGACACACAGCGCATGGTTTATCAGTGTTATACATTTAGATCAGAAATACTACACAATACAGAAACTCCCCTGGTACTCAGCAAAGCTGTGCATATGTCAAAACATGAATGACACAGCCGCTTTCTGCCACGGAATAATATTTATTTCTACTCAACAAACTGCCAATAAAGCAGAACAGTCATAATTTTGGCAGTCGAATATCCTTAAGCTCTACAGCCCCCTGAACTCTTCGTTCCTCTGGCACCAGCCTCTTGAGCACCCCTACTCCCTTCACGCCACCACTGCCAGTGTGCCTTCAGCAGCCGAGCTCTCATTCTCTGTAGCTCCCTTTCTAAATCCCTCTGTCTCTTCAGGTCTCTCTCTCCTCCTTAAAGCCCAAGATTTTGATCAACAACAACAACAACAACTTGTATTTATATAGCACCTTTAACGTAGTAAAATGTCCCAAGGTGCTTCACAGGAGTATTATGTGATTAAAAAAATTCGATATCGAGCCCCATAAGTAAAAATTAGCGCAGGTGACCAAAAGCTTGGTCAAAGAGGTAGGTTTTAAGAAGCGTCTTGAAGGAGGAAAGAGAGGTAGAGGTTTAGGCAGGGAGTTCCAGAGCTTGGGGCCCAGGCAACAGAAGGCACGGCCACCGATGGTTGAGCGATTATAATCAGGGATGCTCCAGAGGGTAGAATTAGAGTAGGGCAGACATCTCCAGGGGGTTATGGGGCTGGAGGAGATTACAGAGATAGGGTGGGTCGAGGCCATGGAGGGATTTAAAAATAAGAATTAGAATTTTGAAATCGAGGTGTTACTTAACTAGAAGTCAATGTAGATCAGTGAGCACAGGGGTGAAGGGTGAGCGGGTCTTGGTGCGAGTCAGGACACGGGCAGTGAGCACAGGGGTGATAGGTGAGCGGGATTTGGTGCGAGTTAGGACACGGGCAGTGAGCACAGGGGTGATGGGTGAACGGGACTTGGTGCGAGCTAGTGTGATCACTCCACCTAATCTCGCTTTGGCTGCACTCCACCTAAATCATCTCTGGGAAACATTTTGAATTTTTTTCTCCACATTAAAGCTGCTACATAAACGCAAGCACTTGTCATATGATATCAAAGTAACTTTCTATTTAAAATTTTTAATACTTTCAGTGACTATTTTGTTCTGTAGCTTCCCTGTATTTCAGACTTTAGCCTTGTTTGTACTGCAAACATTATAACCTACAACTGAATGCAGGGTTCCCTCTTCCCCATTAATGCTTACAGCTGCCAGGTTCAATTCTTGTGCTATATTGTACTTAGCCAAAGCTTGCTCTAAATATTCTCTTCTAGAAGGTATCAGGGCACCCAGATTAGGCACTTGCATCAACCAGATATCAATCTTCTGCTTTGAAAATGGAAACCCAGAGAAGTTGGAGTCAATGGACAATGTTAACCGAGAACTGCATCAATAGCTGCTGCGACGAGGGTTTCAGGGTTAGAGAAAGATTAATACGTGACTTTTTTTCCCATGGGTTGTTGGAGTACCTTATGGTATGGGTGGTGGTGGCAGGGGGGTAGGGGGGGGGGAGCGGAAGGGTGTAATATATTTTGCTTCAAGAGTTCTTTGCTTAAGAATTCATAGCAGCACATTGCCACTAAGAACTAGTTGGTTTATTAGCAAAGCTTAAACAATCACACTACACTTTACTAGTTCATCCACCAGGCTCACAACCACCTGCCTCGCCGTAGATCCCCCGAACCCAACTGGCTGGGGTTTTATTGAGTCTTGTGAACATCACATGACTGGCTAAGCCACTCCCAACTCAACAGCTCTCCAAAACCCCGTGAGCGTACTTACAGGTGCATACATTACAAGGGGGGGAGGGGAAAGAGTCCATGACATAAAAATTACATATAGAGCAGGCTCAATGAGCTAAAAGACCCTTTCTTACTTTGGACTCTGTTATATGCTTAAAACCGAGTCAAGTGCACAGGCAAGTGCATTTTTAGTGTAAGTATAAAAAATATCTCTGCCTCATTTATACTCCACTCGGTCAACTTTTCAAAAATGTAGTCATTTTTTGGGATATGGGCTTCGCTGGCAAGGCCGGCATTTATTGCCCATCCCTAGTTACCCTGAGACGGTGCTAATGGGCCTTAATCTCAGAACTGCTCAGCAGTTTGAAACAACTGAAGGACTTGCTAGGCCATTTCAGCGAGCAGATAAGAAACATTTCATTGTTTTTAATGAGTTGTACATTTAATATAATTTCAATGTAAAATTGTTTGATTGATATAGAATGAAAGAATCATGTCTTGAACTAATCTTCAGGTCTTTAAGGGGACATTAATAGGTCCGCTCTTCTGAACATTTCAAAAGTGTATCATGGCCTGGTTAAAGCAATTGAGTTGACCGGATTAAAGCCCCAAACCTTACACCATTAACAACTAATCTGTTACATCTCTAACTTTTCCAGTCAACCACTTTGGTATGGGGCTGGATCCACACAATAGGCCAGACTGGCAGGTTTCCTTCCCTAAAGGACATGAGTGAACCACTTGGGTTTTTATGAGAGTCTGGCAAGTTACATGGTCACTTTTACTGATGCCTGAATTTGTTTTTAAACTGAATTCAAATGATCAAACGGCCATGATGGGTTTGAAATTCTGTTTCATGGATTTATTTCAGGCCTCTGGATTACCAACCACCACACTACAAAGCAAACCAGGGAAGATGAGGTAGTCAAAAAAAATTTTAAGAAAGTTTCAGTTGAACATTTTTCTCCCCAGCACAATCCCCTCGAATGTCTTGTCGATCATGTGAATGAACTTTGATTCTAATCACTTTACGACTTAGTCCATTGAAGCATTGTCTGTGACACCAGAAAAGTGATTTTAACTCCATTTATTTAAATAATGTGTGTTTAATATTATATTAATCTCACATCACACCTTTGCAAAATTAGATTCATTTCATTGTTTTTAATGAGTTGTACATTTAATATAATTTCAATGTAAAATTGTTTGATTGATATAGAATGAAAGAATCATGTCTTGAATTAATCTTTAGGTCTTTAAGGGGACATTAATAGGTCCGCTCTTCTGAATATTTCAAAAGTGTATCATGGTCTGGTTAAAGCAATTGAGTTGGCCGGATTAAAGCCACAAACCTTACACCATTAACAACTAATCTGTTACATCTCTAACTTTTCCAGTTCTGACGAAGGGTCTGAGACCTGAAACGTTAACTCTGTTTCTCTCTCTCCACGGATGATGCCTAGCCTGCTGAGTATTTCCAGCATTTTCTGTTCTTGTTTCGGATTCCAGCATCCGCAGTATTTTGCTATTGACCTTACACTGTTACTGTGCTGTAGGCCAGCAGTAAAATCACTCTATTGTGCAGTGATCTATCTTCCAGAGTTAATACCCCTGTTTTGTTCATTAACTTTGTTTAGAATTTGTTTGACGGCCTCAGCCAACCCGTTAATTATTCCTGTTTTTAAAAACAAAAACTGGAATGTTTTCTAAAGCCCCTTTTCCGGATTTACGACAGAAACTAAGGATAGGATATCTAGGAAGTACCATAGAGTAAAACCATCTAGAAAAGTTGTGACTTTTCAGGAAAAGTAGATATTTGGAGTTTTAAAAATTTGATTTCAAAATTAATATATTTCCATATATGGTCTATTGTCTGCAAGAGAATTGGATAGCAATTCTGATGGTGAGGAGTTTCCAATGTAAGCACCTTGGCATGCTTTACTACATTAAAGGCACTACATAAGTGCAAGTTGTGTTACCTGCTGATTTAACCACAGATTAAGAATACCCAGGAGAGATCAGTATTACATTGTTGTCAGTGCTAATAGCAGCCACCATTGGTTTTGAATGCTTCAGTATGAGCAAGCAGCATTTGAACTGCAATACCCCCCCAAAAGAGGTCATGCGACCCAGTATCAGAGTTACTGTCAACATTTTCTTTAATATTCCATTTGCCAGTATTGCATTCTGAATCTTGGTAATTGTGAACTGCATACTTTTCCTCTAAATCACAGTGGATACATGAGGCCATACTTTCTTTATTCATTCATGGGATGTGGGTGTCGCTGGCAAAGCTAGTATTTATTGCCCATCCCTAATTGCTCTTGTGAAAGTGGTGGTGAGCCGCCTTCTTCAACGGCTGCAGTCTGTGTGGTGAAGGTCTTCCTAGCGTTTTGATACAACTGAGTGGCTTGCTTGGCCATTTCAGAGGGCAATTAAGAGTCAACCACATTGCTGTGGATCTGGAGTCACATATAGGCCAAACCGGGTAACGACATTAGTGAACCAGATGGGTTTTTACGACAATCCGATCGTTTCATGGTCACCATTACTTATTTTATTTTCCAGATTTAAAAAAATTAATTGAATGTTAAATTCCCCAGCTGCCGTGGTGGGATTTGAACTCACGTCTCTGGATCATTTGTCCAAGCCTCAGGATTATTAGTCCAGTAACATAAACATTAGGCTACCATTCTGTATTTATTGCTTTTAAAAACGCACAACGGGTGGGAACGTATAGGCCGTCTGGTATTCAATTCCACTGACTTTAATGGAGCTAAATATCAGACGGGGCGTAAAATAGACGTCCCATGCAATAATGCCCGTTTTCTGCTACCAGCCAATGTGTGTGAGCGTGAGAGGGCGAGAGAAAGGAAGAAACAAACAGAGTCTGGTTGTACTAAAGTGAAACTTTTTAAGGTTACGATACTGGTCCATTGTAACTCTGATCACGTGGCAGAAATCTGTGTGTGTCAACTATTCCCATCAACAATTCCACTTTAAATTTCATGCTGTCCTCCTGGGAGCGAAAAGTGAAGACACGTGAGAGTGAGTGCAATAATATGAGAGAGAGCCAGACTGAGTCAACACCTTTGGAAGTGTTGTCTTCAATCTATTCTCATGGCTTTACCTATTGTGTAGTTCCATTAATAATAAATAGAGTCAATTTTTTGGTACCTTATCCCTGTCTGATTTCAGCGTGGAAAATGATAAGATGCATCAATGCCTCTTTGCTGATAATGTGAACGTTGTGAAGTGTCAATGAAAGAAAGTTACTGATTTCTACAAGAACATGAAATGCCCAGTTCCCCTATATCCAGTGTACAGTTCCCCGATGCCCAGATCCCCTATAACCAGATTCCCTGTACCAAGTGTCCAGATCCCCTATATCCAGTGCCCCAATGCCCAGTTCCCCTATACCCAGTGTCCAGTTCCCCGATGCCCAGATCCCCTATAACCAGATTCCCTATACCCAGTGTCCAGCGCCCCAGTGCCCCAGCAGCCAATATCCAGATCCCAATTCTAATTGCCAGATACGTGCAATCACCGCAGCATTTCATGACTGTTAACATCTGGCATGTAACCTTCATTGTAAAAAAAATTAGTTTGCACTAAAATGAAAACTCGGTTATATTGTGATTTTGCCAAGGTTACCAATAAATCCAGTCGTTAGCCTATCAGATACGGTGCTGTGCAGGTGAGCATTCATAACCTTTATACATTCAAATGCAAATATGTAAAATATCAAGTGGACAGGCTTCAATCAGCATCAATAATAAACCAGCACAAAATACAAATTGAGTTGTTTTCTTTGTGACGTTAGTTAATAAAGCACTTCTGTAAAAATGCACCGACAGAAAACTGAATGTGATGGAGAAGATGGGTTTAGTTTTTCAGCCCAACTTTCCATGACTGGTGTATCTGAGGAGCAATTTCTGGAGTCTTCCTTTACACAGCAGTTCTATCACATGCACCAACCAGCATACTGTATGCACTACTGGGGAAGAGAAACTCACGATGTAAAGAGTTTGGAAGTAGCTTGGTAAATATTTGGGAAAACTCCTTTAAAATAATATTTTCCGAGGGCTTATTTAGAGCTTCATGGATAATCACTCTTTTAACAGCTTTGTAGCACCATGGAAATAAAGTATTCATGAAGATTGAAGAAGATGATTCTCTGAACTTCAATTTAATTGGTGCAAATTAAAATGATCCATCTTTTGCCGCTGTCCATCTAATTCCAATCATTATTACATAGTGAACAGGCACTACCCAGATTGTAATTTTCTCCTGCTGGTAAAACCTGTTGTCAATTATTAGCCACAGTTTCAAAGCCTTTTTTCTAAATGTTTAAATGCAGCCTTAAAAAAAATGCAATCTCCATTATCACAACAAAAGCATTATTTATTTATTATATTTTTAAATATGCATGAAAAGTTGAGACAAGGGAATTGTATTTCAATGTATCTTCATTGAAAATATCTCAAATGAATGCCATTGCATCAAGTCCTGTAACATTCTATAATAAGTATAATAATCATAAAACAAGATCTTAGTGCTTAATTGATCTCTCTGTTAAATTGTGCCATTATGCAATAGATTGGTCCACAAATACAATTTAATGACTTTATAATGGAGATTAAATTGTTATTACATAAAAGGTGCCAGTTGTAAATCTATAATACAGTTTTGGGATACATAAGCTCTTTATCATTTTATCAGTTGAGGTTTTGAAGGCTTGTGGGGACCATAAATAACTTTAGTTTAAGGAAACATTTCTTTGCTCCACCATCCATAAAGCCGTCAGCACGTTTTAAGATCTATAAAAAGCTAGTAAGTGCTCCTCATTGCTACAAGTCTATTCTCAAACTTAAACTGCTTAACTTTTCCACAATTAAAGCTAGCCATGCCTCATGATGTGAGGGACTATAGGCATTGACGTGACATCATTATTACTGGAGTGGATAGAGAGTGGATAGAAAGCTCCAGCAAGTGGCTTCTGAAGGCCAATGTGCAATGAAGATTCAAACGTCATAAGAACATAAGAACATAAGAAATAGGAGCAGGAGCCGGCCATTTGGCCCCTCGAGCCTGCTCCACCATTCAATAAGATCATGGCTGATCTGATCTTGGTCTCAACTCCACTTCCTTGTCCGCTCCCCATAACTCTTGACTCCCTTGTCATTCAAAAATACTCTATACCCAGCACAAAAAGTCCAGATCCCAATGCCCAGCACCCAAAGTCCAGTTGCTCAGTTCCCCTATACCCAGTGTCCAGATCCCAATGCCCAGCACCCATATACCCAGCGTCCTGCTATCCAGCGCCACAATTCTCAGTTCCCCTAGTGTGCAGTTCCCCTATACCCAGTGTCCAGATCCCCTATATCCAGTGCCCCAATGCCCAGTTCCCCTAATACCCAGTCTCCAGTTCCCCAATGCCCAGATCCCCTATAACCAGATTCCCTATACCCAGTGTCCAGTTCCCCAATGCCCAGATCCCCTATAACCAGATTCCCTATACCAGTGTTCAGTTCCCCAATGCCCAGATCCCCTATAACCAGATTCCCTATACCCAGTGTCCAGCGCCCCATTGCCCAGTGCGCCAATGCCCCAGCAGCCAATATCCAGATCCCAATGCCGTTTCCAGCACCCAATATCCCATTGGTTCAAACTAGAACTGCATCGCCAAGAAATATTGCTACTCTATGACAGACAGTACGGCTGCCATCATGTTGCACAGATGTAGAAATGACACCGTCAATCTGCCTTGTAGAATTCTCTTAAAAGGAACAGGCATTTTCATGATTGTTACTTCAACACACACGCACGCACATACACACAGACTAACTTCAGTATGCTGCTGAAAGGGATGTAAAAAAATGCCTTATAAATCAGAGCTCCTGCTAGCTCAGCTTCTTTCTCAGACAAAAGATGTTTGTTGCAAAATTCAGGACTCTAAGATCCTGTAAAATTCTAACCCAAGAAATGGGAAATAACCCATAAAATATGGATTGAGCGCAGCATAAAATACAAATAATGAAAAAGAGAACGGGCCTGGCCAGCAGTGGTCCATTATCCTGATGGAGCTGTTACCTGAAGCTACTAAATAATTTGGTAAAATATTTTTCTGTTTTCAGTCCTTTATATGACATAATATTGTAGTATCAGTTAGAACTATAGCATTTTTACCACATTCTATTCACAAATCGAACAACAGAATTGTGCAATTCTTTAAAAACAATTGATAAACTACCAGTGCTTTTAAACATTAAGGGATCATTCAATATTTCAACAACCAGATATGGTACACCGCTGTGAGCTTCTTCCTCCAATGTTTGTGCCCATAAACTATAGTCAACGATATACACTTTCATGGGCAGCACATTCTGAACAAAGCACGCCTCGTTTCAAAAGTTGCTCTTTAATATTTACGCCAAAATAAGGGTAGAAAGTTGATCTTAAATTAGTATAAAGTGAAGTGATAGTCTTTGCTGGTTTTTACTATGCATTTGATCTTACTGAAAGATCTCAGGCTCCTCACACAGGCTAAGTTACTCAATGCAGTCCTATTGGAAAATCTGAACCAAGGTTTTAAAATAAAGAAGGGAATAGTAAAGTAGGTATTCTGTGCAAAATCAGGCTGGAGGAGTGGACATTGTCAAAGCAAAAGGGGCCAAAAGCTTAACTTAATTTAATAGATAACCTCTTTGTACTTCTAATCATCAGCTGATGGAATATTCTACTGCCCAGCAGAGTAAGTGCTCAGCTGAAGCATTCAAAAGGGAACTGGATAAGTTCCTGACTCTTCTTCTTTCGCACGGTAGCAGCAAAGCAAGTCAGTTGTCAATATCTAAGTTGGATATCCAGGCCAAAGCTTCCGGAGTAACAGCGTGGATATCTTGTAGGCTGTCTGTGAATTTCCTCTGAGGGCAGTGTTCAATGACGTGCTCCAGAGTCTGATTAGGAGCTCCACAGTCGCATGATGGGGATGCTTTAATCTTCCACCTATGGAGAAGGTGGCAGCATCGACCGTGACCGGTTCTGAGGTGATTGATAGTTGTCCACTGTTTGCAAGGAAGATTTGATCCTTCAGGTTGTACTGTGGGGTCCTCTGTAAGGAATCCATTCCGTATGTCGCAGTTCTTCCAAGTATTTCGCCATCGGTCATCAAGACTGAGGGGAGATCGCTGAAGGGCTTCGACGACAGTCCAAAATGGCCGCCTAGATTTGAGATGAGATGGTGGTAGGTTGTTCAAGTCTGCCTAGATCGGCATGTCTTTACTGGTGTAACGATTGTATTCTCTGGAGACGGCATATTCGCGGCGTATGTGTGGTGATGCGATGTTGGCAAACACAGGCAGCCAAGGGGTTGGTGTCGATAAAAGCGTACCAGTGATAATTCTCACAGCAGAATTCAGTTGGACATCAACGGGTTTGACATGTGGACATGATAGTCATGCCAGAGAACAGTACTCCACTGTAGAGTACAGCAAGGCGAGTGCTGATGTTCGGAGGATTTGAGTATCTGCTCCCCATGTGGAACCAGCGAATTTCTGGATCACCAGTATGCTTTTATTGAGGCAGTTCAGAGAAGGTTCACTCGGTTGATTCTGGGGATGAGGGGGTTGACTTATGAGGAAAGGTTGAGTAGGTTGAGCCTCTACTCATTGGAATTCAGAAGAATGAGAGGTGATCTTATCGAAAGGTATAAGATTATGAGGGGGCTTGACAAGGTGGATGCAGAGTGGATGTTTCCACTGATGGGGGAGACTAGAACTAGAGGGCATGATCTTAGAATAAGGGGCCACCCATTTAAAACAGAGATGTGGAGAAATTTCTTCTCTCAGAGTGTTGTAAATCTGTGGAATTCGCTGCCTCAGAGAGCTGTGGAAGCTGGGACATTGAATAAATTTAAGACAGAAATAGATAGTTTCTTAAATGATAAGGGGATAAGAGGTTATGGGGAGCGGGCGGGGAGGTGGAGCTGAGTCCATGATCAGATCAGCCATGATCTTATTGACTGGAGGAGCAGGCTCGAGGGTCCGTATGGCCTACTCCTGCTCCTATTTCTTATGTTCTTATGTTCTGCTCTTTAGTTTCTTCCCAAGGATCTCGAGATGCTGTTGATATGACAGTTCCTGACTTAACAGGAGGTACAAAGATCTGAGCTTGTGGTAGGAGAGGAGACGCAAGTGATCAGATCAGTGACCATGAACCAAACCAACCTGGAGGACAGGATGGGTTGAATGGCATTTTCTCACCCCCCACACTGCACTGCAGTGAATGAGAAGACTTTGGGGGCGAAACTGACCCGCATGCCTTTTGGAGGCGTTAACCTATCGGTGCTGGGACATTTATCGCCCGGCCCGGAAGTTCCGCCTCTGGCGCGAAATTCAGCCCTTCCGCCACTCAACGGAGGCGGAGCGCTATCGGAGGCACTTCGTGTCCGTGGAGGGGTGTTCCCGGGGCAGTAGCGCGGCGCTGAGTCCAGTCCCGTGCTTCGGATCACGGCGCCCCGCCAGCAATGTCAGCCCTAAGTGGATCTTCACGTAGCACTGCCGTGGTAGAAAGCCCCTCCACTTCCAATAAGGGGGAGGGCCGCAGCGCCTTTGCAGTGCCTCTGGTGGCCGCCACTGGGCCTTTAACTGGGTCAACAGCCCGACACCCATAACGGAGTGCCAGGCTGCAGGACGGCAGCCCAGTCGCAGCGAGGGCCGCCATTTTCGGGCCAACAGCAGAGTCGGCCGACAGAAAAATATGGCGGCGCACACCGCAAACGGTTGCCGCTATAAAGGGCGCCCTGGCGGCAGTGATATCGGCAGGTGCCAACCTCGGCGCCCACAGGGCGCAAAGGGGTCGGCGTGGGGCGGTGAGGGATTGGCACGCATGGCGATGACGTCATTGTCGAGTGTGCGCCAGCCCAGGGCGCAAATCGCGGGGCGGGACACCAACAACACACCGCCCCGCCCAAACCTCCGGGGCAATTTCCCCGGAGGCGCTTTCGACCCCTTCCCTGGGCGCTAATCTCGTTGTGCCCCATTAGCGCTCCCCGGAGGCACTAATGTGGCTATAGAAAAGAACAATATCGCCCCATTTGAATATGGAGAAACGTTGACTTAAGACAGAGTTTATTTTCAACGAAGAAAGCTAACAATGCATAAGGTAATAATGAAAACTTTTGCAAAGCGTTCTTCCAGGCTTGGGCCTGGACTCCAAATGACCATTTCCTATAATCCTTAACCAGCTTGTAGAGAGTAACACTTTGGTTTAAATAAGCAGAAGTCATCAGAACTTGTCACAAATGTTTCTCACTGTCAGTCTCCACAGTCACCTGGGGGACCTTGTGCATGAAACTCAAAAGGTTAGTTTGCCGGTACAGCAGGTAATCAGGAAGGCGAATGGAATGTTGGCCTTCATTGCGAGAGGGATGGAGTACAAAAGCAGGGAGGTCCTGCTGCAACTGTATAGGGTATTGGTGAGGCCGCACCTGGAGTACTGCGTGCAGTTTTGGTCACCTTACTTAAGGAAGGATATACTAGCCTTGGAGGGGGTACAGAGACGATTCACTAGGCTGATTCCGGAGATGAGGGGGTTACCTTATGATGATAGATTGAGTAGACTGGGTCTTTACTCGTTGGAGTTCAGAAGGATGAGGGGTGATCTTATAGAAACATTTAAAATAATGAAAGGGATAGACAAGATAGAGGCAGGGAAGTTGTTTCCACTGGTCTGGGAGACTAGAACTAGGGGGCACAGCCTCAAAATACGGGGGAGCCAATTTAAAACCGAGTTGAGAAGGAATTTCTTCTCCCAGAGGGTTGTGAATCTGTGGAATTCTCTGCCCAGGGAAGCAGTTGAGGCTAGCTCATTGAATGTATTCAAATCACAGATAGATAGATTTTTAACCAATAAGGGAATTAAGGGTTACGGGGAGCGGGCGGGTAAGTGGAGCTGAGTCCACGACCAGATCAGCCATGATCTTGTTGAATGGCGGAGCAGGCTCGAGGGGCTAGATGGCCTACTCCTGTTCCTAATTCTTATGTTCTTATGTTCTTATGTTCTTATTATGTTCTTATGTTCTTATTATGTTCTTATGTTCTTATGTTCTTATGTTCATTGAGAGGTGGAGAGCTTCTTCTCTTTATTAACCTTCAGGTCTTTTCCCCCTGCCGCTCAACTGTTTTGCTGACGAGAACCTGCACGTCAATTACTGGGAGCTGGAGCAATGACCAGGTCACTGTGTTTCTCAAAAGTGAATGTACAGGTGCAGCGTCCCGAATCTGGAGCCCTCGGGACCGAGGCCGTTCCGGATTTTGCGTTTTGCCGGATTTTGTAATGTCTTTCTGACGTCACAAATCCGGAAACACCCAAGCCCAGGTTCAGGTACTTCTGGATTTCGGAACGTCAGAAAGGGAAGGGGGGTGGATGGGAGGGGGGTGCTCGTCGATGAGCTGTTCGGGTCATCGGGTGAGGCCCCGCCTCCGTGGAAGTGTTCGGGCGGGGCCCGGCCACCAAGGACCAGATCGGGTGGGGCCCTGCCGCCGTGGAGGAGTTCCTTGTCTGGCCCGAGGTAGGTGGGGTCGGGCAGCCGAGGTAAAGGGGAGGGAGGGGGGCCAGGACGAAGTCGGGCCGGGGCGGGGGGAGTCCAAATATTGGTACATTTTCCGGTTTCCGGACGACCCTGCCACGGATCGGCCCGGTGTCTGGATTCTGGAACTCCTGATTTTGGAGGTCGAACCTACCACTATTACACATAGCAACCAGGGCAGTTCTTCCAGCTAATTCTTCCTCATTTTATCAAATTCTGTTATTTCTGAATGGTTTCCCTTCCATCCAATCACCTGAGACATACAGAATAGAGAATGTGCACGCAAGGAAGCTTGGCAGCAAGTCAGAGTTTAGAGACATTTTTGGTTTAAGATGTTTCAGTTGGAACAATGTGCAATGTATTATATTTATATACGTTGCATACTTTAATCCTGATAAACACAGAAGTTTATAAACAAAACCTTATACACAGAAAATAAAAGGGATAAACCCTTAAAATAATTTCTTCTAAAAAGTAAAACATACCCACTTGGAAACAAGTTTCTTGAGACTATTTTACAGTCCCACGATATAATTATATTGATGGTGCTTTTTTTCCTATAGTTTAAGACTTAAGACTTAAATATTCTCAGAGAGTGCCCAGATCACCGGGTTATCAAGCACAGACACGCCACTTCTCAATTCATGTAACAGTTGATCAGGCCGAATCAAGACACGCTCCAACATTTTGCACTTAGTAGCACATCAAGAAATGAACCACAAAAAGCGTGTTCATCAAAAAACAGTTGGTGCAAAACACCTTGTTGACAGAAGGCAATGAAGAGATTTATTCCAAAATGAATGGAGTTTTGTTTGGTTAGTTTAGCTGACCCTTTTGTTGGGACCAGAATTTTTGAATATCTAAATCATAAACCACAGTGAGTGGTTTTACAGCATCAACACATGGTTTCACAAAACTCATAAGCGACCCCCCATTGAGCTATCAGCTATCATTATCCGGCAATATGCTTTTCCAATTAGGAGGAATATCAGGAATATTATGCAGTAAATGCAGTTGCTCAAAGGGAGATAAACTCCATGTCAAGATCACATCTCCAATTCCTATCACTAACTCAAAGACCCAGCAAACTAACTGTTTCCTTCAAGTGGACTTTGAAAAGAACAAGGTTTGCCCTCTACAAGTACATTATCATTAAACCAGACTGGAACAGAAAAGAATTATTACACACAGCCTAACTCCCAATAATTAATCAAGATGGATCCTTTGAAACAAAGAGAGGTTTTGAAGAGAATGCCAAAAGGCATGCTTTAGATTAAAATGAGAAGTTAACAAGGAGATATGAGATGCAGGCTTCAAGGATTCAACCTCTATTAACTTCGAAGGATCAACATAATCATTATCAGATGTGAAATCCAAATTACTTTCAAAAAATCTACAAAGATGTAAATTAATCATTCTCACTCCACCCCAAATCTTTATTTGCATCAAATATCTTTTTTATCACATCCTTCTTACCACAAAAGCATATTAATTTGTTTCACAAAGTAGAACAGAATAGAAAATACTTTTTCAATCCAGTGATGTCTCAAAATTTAACCACTTCACAAGAGTGACATCCGGTTTTTTTAGATTTATTTTCATATCGAAGCTTAAATAGATCAAGTGAGGGTAGAGCACAAGAAAGAATAAAGAACTTGCATTTATATCACGTCCTCAGGAAAACTAATGGATTACTTCTGAAGCCCACTGTTGTTATCAGGAAAACGTACCAACCAATTTGCACACAGCAAGATCTCACATATATTAAATGAATGGATGGCCAGATAATCTGTTTTCGCTGGTGATAGTTGAAGGAGGAAAGTTGGCCCAGATATTGGGAGAACACACTGCTCTTCTTAAAATAATACCATGTGATCCTTTACATCCAATCAAGGGAGGCAGACAGTGTCTCTGTTTAACGATTCATCTGAAAGACGGCACCTCCAACAATGCAGCACTCCTTCAGTACTGCAGTCAAGTATCAGCCGAGATTATGTGCTCAAGTTCATAATGGGGCCTGAATTCACGACCTACTGACTCACATGTGAGTGCTACCACTGAGCCAAGCCAATACTCAGGCGATGTGTAAAAGTCAGCTATACATTTCTCATCAAGGAAAATAAGAATAAGAAAGATTGCCGTTGACCCATCCAGTTACTTGGATCTTCTTTCAGAACCTGCACACACCATCTTCCCTTTTTTCCATGAAACCCATAACCTGCCACTCCATTTTTGATCAATCAATCCATCCATTTTTGTTATTCTTGTCCAAGGAGTCATTATTCTAGTTGTCAGTGCAGTTCATAGGTTAACAACTCTTAATAATTGTTTTTAAATGTACAATTAGACCAAGTCCTCCTCGAATATTTTACCAATAAAAACCAATTGAGCTTTTCTACATAGCTCAGTGATCTAAGACATTGAGTCATTAAATCCTTTGAGACTTTAAATCCTTTCTAGTGCTTCTATATGCTTTTGACAAGAATGGTGACTAAAACAAGATATAACATTCCACCTATGGTTTTTACGAATGCTTTATAATATGTCAGATAATTTCGCGTGCATTATGAATGGGCTTATATAGCCTATCATTGTTTCTGAAATGTCCTTTTCCCTCAATGGAGATTGCAATGTAAGCACCTGTGAGTATGCTCACAGGTTTGTAGAGCTGTTGCTCCTGATCTTTGGGCACCCTGTGCGGAGGGGAGCGGGCAGGTCGGAAGGCCTCCTCGTAGGACTGCTCCTGGGCATGGCCAAGGGGGCCATCAGCCGGTCCAGGCAGCGGGCGGTCAAGGGGGTCATTCGACTGCCTGCCTCTCTTCTGCGATTACATCCGAGCCAGGGTGCCCCAGGAGATGGAGCACGCGGTGTCCACCAGTACGCTCGCGGCCTTCCGTGAGAGGTGGGCGCCGGAGGGACTGGAGTGCATCATCACCCCCGGCAACCAAATTTTAATTTGAATACTATTGTTTAAAGTTTAATTTGTCCATGTTTGTTGGTTTTAGTGCCCCCCCCCCCCTTGGGGGCACTTGTATAATTTGTCTTTCAGTGCTCTCAAAAAAAAAACCCAAAAAAACAAGGGGGCACTTATTTGAAAATGTTAGGTGTGGCCCGCTCACCCCGCCCTCCTCTTTAATCAGGGGGCACTTGATTTTCTGTTTTTCTACAAAATAGTTGTAGAGCTGTTGCTTGCATGGAGCAGTCCCGAGCAATAAGTTTTTAAGTCGGTTCATGGGCTCCCAGGCCGCCTGCAATTTCTGCGGTCTGGAAGAGTCCGTGTTCCATGTTTTTATTGAGTGTGTGAGGTTGCAGCCCCTATACCAATATCTGAAGGGGCTGCTCCTCAAATTCTGGTTGCACTTCAGTCCCACGCTCCTGATCTTTGGGCACCCTGTGCGGGGGGGAGTGGGCAAGTCGGAAGGCCTCCTCGTAGGACTGGCACCCCATCCACCACCTCATCCACCACCTTCAACATTCACTCCCTCCACCACCGGCGCACCGTGGCTGCAGTGTGCACCATCTACAAGATGCACGGCAGCAACTCGCCAAGGCTTCTTCAGCAGCACCTCTCAAATCCGCGACCTCTACCACCCAGAAGGACAAGGGCAGCAGGCGCATGGGAACACCACCACCTCCACGTTCCCCTCTGAGTCACCATCCTGACTTGGAAATATAATCGCTGGGTCAAAATCGTGGGACTCCCTCCCTAACAGCACTGTGGGAGTACCTTCACCACACGGACTGCAGCGGTTCAAGAAGTCGGCTCACCACCACCTTCTCAAGGGCAATTAGGGATGGGCAATAAATACTGGCCTTGCCAGCGACGCCCACATTGCAGCCAAATTTTAAAAAAATCTTCTTTTGATGGCTCAGTGTCCGTTCCTTTATCCATTTTATTTTTTTCTCTCTCCTTGGGAAAGTCCTTTAATGTTGAAAGCATTGTATAAATGCAAGCTGTAGCTGCCGTTAACTTGCCTCTTTTTATAGATGCCTTTTCTCAAGATAAACGATAAGGAGACACTTGGTCAGCCCAGTGTCATCAAAAACAAACAAACAAAAGTGCCCCCTTTTAAAGGAGTACAACTAATAGAAAAGCCAATCAGAAAACAAAGCAACTAATAACGTAAATAATTTGCCCTCATCCACCATACACTCCAGTTCCTGACTGACCTGCTGTGCAGTTCCTGTTTTTGTCATGGTCTACTGCAGTTATTGATTCCTCTGGCCATTGCCAGGCTGCTGTAGTTGATGAGCAAACCCTGTAACTGTCTGGTAACCTCAAAGAAACAGTACACTTTACAGTCAGAGTTTAACCAAGCCCAGTACCTCAGTAACAGTGATTGATCAACCAGCCAATGCTACATCGGATTTACAACACATGAACAGACCATTTGGCCCAACCAGTCTGTGCTGGTTTATATCCTCCGCATAAGCAGTCGTCCTAATCCAATCTGGCAGCTGTGTTCCAATATCTCTTTATTTCCCTTTCCTACAACCACTTATCTAACCCATTCTTAAACATTGACATGTTTCTCTACTCCAGTCACTCACTCCATTCCATAGACTCACATCATTTCTCCTACTCTCTTGTCCTCAATCTATTTAATCTCTGCCCCCTAGTTGAAAATCCCTCACCGACAGAAACCAGTTTGTTTCTGTCTACTCTATCCCCTCCTTTCATAACCTGAAACACCTCAATCAAATCGTCCTGTAATCTCTGCTGTTCTAACAAAAAATAGCCTCAATTTACCGCAGTGCAGAGGAGAGCAAGATATCTCATACTTCACGATCCATACCTTCAGCAGGAGCTCCACAGTCATGTCTGAATTCAAATGCTAATTGACCCAATTTAGATCTCTGTAATTTTTCCAGCACCCTCCTCATATCCATTTGGATTCAAGTGACACCCATGATCTGTTGAACTAACTGGAAAATGTTTGAAGTGCAGGTGTAAACAGCTTTGGCAGTCCCGTACTATAGAAAACTGGGAAAGACCGAGTTTGAAGTTTATATTCTGATCCTTACCCACATGCTCAGCCGTGCCCATAGTGAATGTGAACATCTCACCAGTCATTAAAAAAAGTAATCTAACTGGTAATTCATCTCGTAGCTGTTTGTGAAGGAATGGCTTTCAACTTTTCCTATATAACAATCGCTATAAATAATTCATTGTGCAAGGTGCTTTGAGATGTTCTGAGATGACAAAGAACTGTATACGTGGCGTTTTATATAAAAGCGTGTACCATCATCCACACTGACATCTTTTGTCTCAGTTGTTCCAGTGTAGTATTTTTGTTATAATCTCACCAAGAGAAATCTTTATTTTTATTCTTATTTTCAAAATAAGTGCCAGCCACCGGCTTTGGTGTCCAAACAAGTTGCCAACTTGCCCCACTAAAACTTCGATGGTACATATAAAACAATTAGCAGATTTAAAACAACATCTGAATGTTGAAATTCTGGAATAAAAAAAGAGTAAGAGTCCCACCCAAAACAGTCGCCTTCTTGCCCACGTGCAGTTTGATTGGAGTTATGTAAATGCATTTTGGTATCAAATAGTTATTGTCAAAAAAAAGTCAGATGAAAGGCCATCTACTGCTTAGAAGGAAGGTTATGCAGATAATGATTTTAAACATTTGGGGGAGAAATTGGTTTGGATGGCGCCTCTCGCGAGGGTTGGAACACGGGCGCTAAAGGGTTTGCAGCTGAGAGCGCCGACATTTGTGCCGCTTGGCAAATTCAATGTGCCGGTACCGGCGGCGCTGAGGAGTATTGCCCGGGAGCATATCGCCAGTGTGCAACACCCCCGGTATCGACACAGATGGAAAATTTGGTTTGCGCTGCACCCGTAGCGCCCCCTAGTGACCCCGCCAGAGAAAGCTGGAGTGCAGAGCTGTCCCAGGGCACTAAGGGAAGGAATGGCTGCCTGAGCTAAGTGTGAGTGAGATATATTTTTGATTTAACTTTATTTGGGGTGATTAATGTAGAGGGAATGTTTCTTGTTCTGATTTATTGTTGTTGCAGTGAGGCCTCCCTTAGGGTGCTACGAAGCCTCTATAGCGCGGGATATTCAGTTGCTCACCCGGCCTAGCGCCCTAAGAGAGGTGTGGAACGTTTCCCTTAGCGCTCCGCTCCACTCTCAGGGCGCAAACACTGAATTTTGCTGTTCCCCTCGCTAAAAACTTGCTGGCGCTAAATTTAGCGTCTGCCCGACATTAGCGTCTTAGGAACACTCCAACCAAATTTCTCACCCGAGGCTTTTTCTCGCCTTCAGAGATGCAATGCAAAAAATATTTTGATTCTATTTCTTGACTTTCCCTAAATGAGGAAGAGAAACAGTTGTAAGCCCAGGAGTTAATCAGTAATAAGGAAGAAGAATGCCAAACGGTTGCACTTTTTTTTTTGCCTCTTCTGTGTTTGATTTGTAATGGTTTCAGTCTTGGCTCATTCTTGTGTCGTTAACAAATGTAATTTTTTTTCCTATTCCCCAGTGATGGATAAAGGCCACATAAAAAAAAAGTTGAGCACTCACTAGATTGCACACTTCAGCATTTTATTTGAACTGAATTTCAGTTTCGGAAATACAGGCTCCTTAATGCGTTGCGGTACGGTTCTCAAAACTGCACCATAGCTCCCACTTGGCCTAAGCATCTCTGCCTATTAGCATGCATGCAGCGCAGGTAAACTGCAAGATGCCCTGTGTGCTCAAAGGGTTAAGCTATTGTCTGCACGGCAATCCCCAAAAACAGCTCAGGGAGAACAGTGCAAGTCGTTATACCCCCAAAATAAAGCCCAGTGTACCTAGTCAATATATCAGACAAGTACATTGTGCTGACCTGTCATAAATTCTTCCCCAGCTGCACCGAGGCAGCGTGCACCTCTGCAGCTCTTCCCTTTGTACCTGGCTCTCCTCGGATAAGCAGGTAATCATGAGCTGCCACTGAAAGGTGACCCATTAACATGATGGATTTTGTGCAAAAAGCAAATGGGCTGAAGCCGGCAGATCCACGTCCTTAATGCACCTTGGCCTTTTGTTCTGTCATATCAATATCCACACAGGGCCTCATTACACGACGACACAACACAATGACGCGCACACAGGGTCATCTGCATCCTTCGCTGTTTGACTGACTCCAATGTGCTCCTGCTAAATCTCACCCAGAGGATTATCTGTAAGTAACGGCCCCTCTTCATCTCCCGGAATCTGGCAACATCTGAAAACATTTTATAATCTCTACAAAAGCAGCGACCACTAAATGATCAGACCTAATAGAGGGAACCTTTTTTGGACTATTCTGCGGATGATATTAAAGACGGAGCCTGAGGGAAATACATTTAATGTGAAAGTAATGGCCAAGTTCCAAATATAACAGTTTTATTCTAATATTGAACAATGGAAGTTTCCTAGAATTTCAATTTATAGCAGTCAGGTGCTTTAATATAAAATGCTTGAAATAAGGTTTCTCAGATAGAATTATCTTATTCTTTTCTGCATTTGCACTGATTTAAAATTGCCTACAATACATAGATATTATTATACATATATATATAGCACATAATTGAATGCACAAGCTGAGTAACAGCTGCCCTGTAAAACTGAAGGTGTTGTACATAAACTAGAAGAGACAAAACTGGCTTGGGTTTGAGTCACAAGCAATTTTGTTGTCATTTTTATGAGCTTTCTAAGAAATACTAGCGGCTGGTTCAAATATCCTCCGAGAGAGCTTGAAGCGTAGGTATGCACGAGTTAAAGGCAATGGTGTCATTGTGTTGTCCATCACATCTACCCATCTGATTTTAATAAAAAACTTTTATGATCAAAAATCTGTGGAAAACGTATCAGCGAATTGGTGCCGCAGTGTGTGACCAGTGCAGAGAACATTCCCTTCGTGGGGTCTGATGAAATACAGACTTGCCTCAGCAGCCGGCAAGGCAGACTTTCCGTTGACTTTTTGCAGAAAGCCGCTCTCACCTGTCTCATGGAATAAGCTTGCGCCAGGAGCTCATGAATAGGGCAATGGCTTTCAATGCTGTCAAAGTGCCAATTTCTACAAGCGCTAAAATTGTGGTTTTTCATTGTTGCAGTCGGAGTATATGATTTTTAAGGACGGAGTCTCATCATAAAGTTATCACAATCTGACCCTCTCTGCTCATGCCAGACAGTGGGTAGAAACATAGAAACATAGAAAGTAGGTGCAGGAGTAGGCCATTCGGCCCTTCGAGCCAGCACCACCTTTCAATATGATCATGGCTGATCATGCAACTTCAGTACCCCATTCCTGCTTTCTCTTCATACCCCTTGCTCCCTTTAGCCATAAGGGCCACATCTAACTCCCTTTTGAATATATCTAATGAAATGGCCTCAACAACTTTTTGTGGTAGGGAATTCCACAGGTTCACAATTCTCTGAGTGAAGGAAGTTTCTCCTCATCTCGGTCCTAAATGGCTTACCCCTTATCCTTAGACTGTGACCCCTGGTTCTGGACTTCCCCAACATTGGGAACATTCTTCCTGCATCTAACCTGTCCAATCCCGTCAGAATTTTATATGTAGAGCTGCAGCTTCACATTTCCAGAAGATATAAGTTATGCGCTACATGTGGAACATCATTAGAAATGTGGTTTTGGCCCATTTTGTATACGTAAAGAAAAGTTGCGATGATAACCAATTAGGTCCCGCTTGTTTTTCCCACTAACTGGACATTATGATCTGAATCCATCCAAAATCATAGAATCATAGAATGGTCACAGCACAGAAGGAGGCCATTCGGCCCATCGAGCCCATGCCAGCTCTCTCCAAGAGCACCTCAGCCAGTCCCACTCCCCCGCCCTTTCTTTTTGGTTCTGCAATTTTTTTTCCCTGGAACCATTCTTTTCTGCACCCTCTCTAAAGCCTTCACATCTTTCCTAAAGTGCGGTGCCCAGAATTGGACACAATACTCCAGATGAGGCTGAATCAGTGTTTTATGAAGGTTCATCTTAACTTCCTTGCTTTTGTATTCTATGCCTCTGTTTATGAAGGCAAAGAGCCCGTACGCTTTTTTAACCGCTTTCTCAATCTGCCCTGCCCCTTCAACGATTTGAGCACATATACCCCCAGCTCTTGTACATCCCTGTCTGGAGTCAAAATAAAATGGGGATGGTGGCTCAACCATGGCTAACAAGGGAAATTAAGGATAGTGTGAAAGCCAAGGAAGAGGCATATAATTTGGCTAGAAAAAGCAGCAAACCTGAGGACTGGGAGAAATTTAGAATTCAACAGAGGAAGACTAAGGATTTAATTAAGAGGGGGAAAATAGAGTACAAGAGGAAGCTTGCAGGGAACATAAAAGCTGACTGCAAAAGCTTCTGTAAATATGTGAAGAGAAAAAGATTAGTGAAGACAAACGTAGGTCCCTTGCAGTCGGATTCAGGTGAATTTATAATGGGGAACAAAGAAATGGCAGACCAATTGAACAAATACTTCGGTTCTGTCTTCGTGAAGGAAGACACAAATAACCTTCCGATTGTACTAGGGGACAATAGGTCTAGTGAGAAGGAGGAACTGAAGGATACCCTTATTAGGCGGGTAATTGTGTTAGGGAAATTGATGGGATTGAAGGCCGATAAATCCCCGGGGCACGATAGTCTGCATCCCAGAGTACTTAAGGAAGTGGCCCTAGAAATAGTGGATGCATTCGTGATCATTTTCCAACAGTCTATCGACTCTGGATCAGTCCCTATGGACTGGAGGGTAGCTAATGTAACACCACTTTTTAAAAAAGGAGGGAGAGAGAAAATGGGTAATTATAGACTGGTTAGCCTGACATCAGTAGTGGGGATAATGTTGGAATCAATCATTAAGGATGAAATAGCAGCGCATTTGGAAAGCAGTGACAGGATCGGACCAAGTCAGCACGGATTTATGAAAGGGAAATCATGCTTGACGAATCTTCTGGAATTTTTTGAGGATGTAACTAGCAGAGTGTACAAGGGAGAACCAGTGGATGTGGTGTATTTGGACTTTCAAAAGGCTTTTGACAAGGTCCCGCATAAGAGATTGGTGTGCAAAATCAAAGCGCATGGTATTGGGGGTAATGTACTGACATGGATAGAGAACTGGTTGGCAGACAGGAAGCAGAGAGTTGGAATAAACGTGTCCTTTTCAGAAGGGCAGGCAGTGACGAGTGGAGTGCCGCAGGACTCAGTGCTGGGACCCCAGCTCCTTACAATATACATTAACAATTTAGATGAAGGAATTGAGTGTAATATCTCCAAGTTTGCAGATGACACTAAACTGGGTGGTGGTGTGAGCTGTGAGGAGAATGCTAAGAGGCTGCAGGGTGACTTGGACAGGTTAGGTGCGTGGGCAAATGCGGTATAATGTGGATAAATGTGAGGTTATCCATTTTGGGGGCAAAAACACGAAGGCAGAATATTGTCTGGATGGCGGCAGATTAGGAAAAGGGGAAGTGCAACGAGACCTGGGTGTCATGGTTCATCAGTCACTGAAAGTGGGCATGCAGGTATAGCAGGCGGTGAAGAAGGCAAATGGTATGTTGGCCTTCATAGCTAGGGGATTTGAGTATAGGAGCAGGGAGGTCTTACTGCAGTTGTACAGGGCCTTAGTGAGGCCTCACCTAGAATATTGTGTACAGTTTTGGTCTCCTAATCTGAGAAAGGACGTTCTTGCTATTGAGGGAGTGCAGCGAAGGTTCACCAGACTGATTCCAGGGATGGCTGGACTGTCATATGAGGAGAGACTGGATCAACTGGGCCTTTATTCACTGGAGTTTAGAAGGATGAGAGGGGATCTCATAGAAACGTATAAGATTCTGACGGGACTGGACAGGTTAGATGCGGGAAGAATGTTCCTGATGTTGGGGAAGTCCAGAACCAGGGGACATCGTCTTAGGATAAGGGGTAGGCCATTTAGGACTGAGATGAGGAGAAATTTCTTCACTCAGAGAGTTGTTAACCTATGGAATTCCCTGCCACAGAGAGTTGTTGATGCCAGTTCATTGGATATATTCAAGAGGGAGTTAGATATGGTCCTTACAGCTAAGGGGATCAAGGGGTATGGAGAGAAAGCAGGAAAGGGGTACTGAGGGAATGATCAGCCATGATCTTATTGAATGATGGTGCAGGCTCGAAGTGCCGAATGGCCTCTTCCTGCACCTATTTTCTATGTTTCTATGTTTCCATATCTCTCTGTTCATGCACCCCCTTTAGTTTATATTGCCTCTCCTTGTTCTCCCTACCAAAATATATCACTTTGCACTTTTATGCGTTAACCTTCATGAAACTGAAGTTCCTGTTACTTCTAAATGGCCTTATTCTGAAGAACTGAAGAAGAACAAAGCTGGAAAGCTGAGATTAAAAACGGGAAACATTTATCCGGTCAGTGAGCATTTGAAAGAGAAACTGTTTCCAAGGAGGGTCTTCCTCGATGAAGGGTTCCACCCAAAGTCTGAAGATGCTTTCCCCTTTCTTGCCACGAACCCGCTGTACATTGCCAGCACTTTCTATCTCTTCCTCATTTTGGTAGTGATCTTATTGCGAAATGCTTCTTCTTGAATGTTTAACAGACAAAAATCATATCATCTCGAAGTGAAATCAGATTACGGTCATTTCTCCCCATTCTCACTTGTTTGGCTGACAAACTGGAAGTGCCAGTGACAGGAATCCACTATCAGAGAGAAAATGGGAGCACATTTTATTCAGCTGATAACACAATGAAAAATATCCAGCTTTCCTTGAAAAGTTTCCAAGTATATTAAATTGATAATCCACAGTCAAACTTATTTTCTGCTTTTTTTCCCTTCAACCAATTTATTTCCAATATTTTCCCTTGAATGCAGTTTCCAGAATTTGTCCGTCCATTTATAGATGGAGCATGGAACAGTAAATATACGTTTCCTGCTCCCAGGCTGAATGATCATCTGCCCCATGGTCTGAGTGAGAATCAACAACAACTTGACATTTATATAGCGCCTTTAACAAAGTAAAATGACCCAAGGTGCTTCACAGGAGTGTTTTCAGACAAAATTTGACACTGAGCCACATAAGGAGATATTAGGACACGTGACCAAAAGCACGGTCAAAGGTAGGTTTAAATAACATCTTAAAAGAGGAGAGAGAGGTAGAGAGGCAGAGAGGTTTAGGGAGCAAAGTCCAGAGCTTAAGCCTAGGCAGCTGAAGGCACGGTCACCAATGGTGGAGCAATTTAAATAGGAGATGCGCAAGATGGCAGAGCTGGAGGAGTGCAGAGATCTCGGAGGGTTGTGGGGCTGGAGGAGGTTACAGAGATAGGGAGGGGCGAGGCCGTGGATCCATAGAATCTTTCCAAATTATCACAGCAAGATTTGAGTGTCAAGGTCAACCTGGGCCCAAATCCATAACTATCTGGTGGCAGTTACCTAAGCACTTGTTACAGTCTGCAGACTCGTTTCCTGTTCTTTTACACTATGATTACAGCTGAATGCATCATAAGTCACTGCTGACTTTAAGTTAGTCTGCTACTTATCAAAAGTCACGTTCCCATGTAATTGAAGACATCCAACAAATAACTGTGTAAAAGTCTGAGTATTCAACAGGCAGAAAATCATTCCTTTTTTTTAAACACTTGATACATTGTTATTCAGTAAAAAAATGGCAGACTACAAAACTATAATGTAGAAACTGCCCACTAACACTGGCCCTTAGTAATGCTCTATCCCCAGACTTCTGTGGCACGAGATGTGCCTTTAAGGGTCATTCCTCACAATGATTTAAATTGCTAATGGATTACGCCACATAAAGGCACACCATACACAGGAATAAGATGACATTAGAGGTTCAAGTGCCACCATAAAGCAATCCCCTCACCCCCCCCCTCTCATCCTGTCAGCCAGATGTGTGAGGAGTTTAGGCAATTCTCAGTTGGGTTGCTGGTTCAGGCATCTAACACACTGGCCACTCGCCAGGGCTGGGGAGTGTGCTGACCCATGTCTGCTTGATGGTGGACAAAGGCCTCCAACCAGCAGTTGATTTATGGTCTGTCAATTACATCAGAGTGCCAGCACCTGCAGATTTAGAACAGATGCAAAAAGAGGATCAAGATTTAAAAATGGAATTATGAATATTCAAAAAACGGAAACAGAGGTCTTAAAATGCCTACACTGACCCTGTCATTGCATAAATTGCTTTGAATGAGGTCAACGTTAAAACTGGTTAATGGTTATACAAACCGTGCAATTCAGTGCTAATTTGTGCCAATTTGTGAGGTCATTTTGTATGGGAGCAGAATTGAAAATGTCATTTAACACAGGAGACTCAACAAAGCATGCAGATCTTAATATCACTGGGCAGGACTGAGGTTACAAAGGCACTGTTTAAGATTCTAACACATGCCAGAAAAAATGATGCTTTAGTTATTATTTATCCTGTTGCTAAAGTTCAATGGAGAAGAACTAAGGGGGTAAAATCCAACACTCGAGCATTAGGATCATTAAATCATCATCATGAGGGATTTCACTGGAACAGAAACTAGAAAGAAAATAATTGATCCAAGTTGGATTAGACAATGTCTGGCTCTTCCTGCATCCTCGTTAATATTTCACATCGCCCACTGAATTAAACCAACCAGTTGCCACTCCCTCATGTTCTTGGATAAATTCCTATTGAACCCTTCTAGCACAAAGAATCAATAGTATAAAAATGAAAAGAATAAACTCTGTAGTTATTACTGTTAAAGTTTAAAACATCTACATCCTCAAAACTCTATTAATTTTGCTATGTGTGGCACGCTCTATTGAAAACTCACTACCTGCAGTCCTATTTACTCCTGCAGGTAGTGTGTGTATTTACAATGTTAAAGGTGCCACGCTGTGTGTCACACAATGGTGCTATTTTATCATTTGAGAAAATCACCCTGTAATTGTGCAGTCTGGTCAGCGCGTTTCCAAAAATTGCTCAAAATGTTTTTTTTTTAAATCCATCATTTTTTCCTAAGTAACTGAAATTTCTAATTCCTAAAGGTTTCAACAAAATAAAACATTCGAAAAATTGTGTGTTTCACCATCTCAGGATTAAACTTACCCACCAAATTGCCTTTTGTGTCTTTTAATGCACTCATTAAATATTTTTACTTTGAGGGCCTTTGACTAAACCCTGGACTTGGATTTGATATTTGTGCCTGGAGCTGTGACCTCGGCAATGTGCCTGATTTCCTAAGATCCATCCATTCTGATTAGTCAGCTGTGCTGATGAATTTTATACTCGGTAGCATTTCTTCAAATCATTTTGAAAAACAGGAGGAAAAAAATCAAAAATTTTGAGGTTAAATTTATGCTAAGTGTTAATTTTTAAAATAATAGAGAATCAGTGTATGTGTGTGTGTGTGAGTGGGGGGTGGGGAGCGGGGTGGGGAGAGAGAGAGAATAATGACAGTGTTTATTACACATCAGTTATAGCATTTGTTTTGTGTTCTGTAGACTTCACACAGCGTACTCATCGGAGGGAGAGAGAGAAGTCAGAGAAGGAGGGGCAAGTGACAAATAGACTGCATCTTTCTTGTGCAAGGGTCTTGAAAAACTAACAGGGTTCTCTGTTCTGCTATCCCTACTGTTGCAAGAATTTTGTTCTCTATTATTTCCAGTGCTGCCAGAACTTGCCTCACCTGCCGAACCCTCTAATGGATTGCATTGGAGGGTCTTTTCCTTTGTTCTATTCTAGCCTTAGAAGTTTAGAAATTCCCTGGGGCTGCTTCCCGTCTGATCGTTTTAACATGGTCCTTTAGGTAGGTTCTGCCTACTTTTATATGGATAGAATTAGTGTTAATATTCTGGTCCCGACTTGACACTTCAGACTTTTCATCCTCAACAATAGTTTATTTTCTGTCCTTTACATCCCACAAAATTCACCAGTTTTTCAGTTTTTCTGTGCATGACAGCTCGTGGGTCAATGCATGTTTCTTTCCCTTTCTAACACTTACACACATTCTTGAATTGTTTGATTCTCACATATATCCTGGTGTTCTTTTTTATATTACTTGTGACCATTCTGGAATTCAATTTTTTTTTTAGATGTTCACTGGAATGTTATGAGACAGCAAATCACAATGCCTTTTCTTCCGACTAGATGGTTTTCCGAGATAGATTCATCTCTACTGAGATATCTACTGATCTGTCTTTCACTATATTGTGTCATGCTTACAGGTGTATACATCAACATCCTGCCTGAATTCAGTTATCTACCTACAAATATTTGGTTTTATATATTGACAGACAGCTGTCAATAGTATTAGCAAGACATCACAACACTAAAAGTTAAAAGTACACAATAGATAATCTTTAATGTGTTGCAGAAGAAATTGTGTTTTGCAAATAATTCAAAGGAGCATTAGAACATCTAACCCTAAGGTATCTGGACAAAAAATATTATTGTTTGTTTGCTTCACAAGATTGTTTAACTACAGGTTGAATCTCCCTTATCCGGAGCCACCCCTCGTCCAGAACCATTCCCGGCCACCGGGTGGCGCATGCGCAGAACTCCAACATGAACAAATTGAAGTCCTTCCTCGCTGCCGACTCCCGCAATCGCTGGCCTGACCCCACGATCCAACCCCCTCCCCTCCCCACGATCTCTCTGCCGCACTCCCAGCCCCAAGCCAGCCAGCCCCGATATCCACTTGCTCAGTACCTGTACCATCCAATTTAACGTGACCACCCCTCATCCAGAAAAATCCTTTATCCAGAACAGGCCAGGTCCTGAGGATTCCGGATAAGGGAGGTTCAATCTGTACCAGCCTTTTTTCCGATCACTCCTTTTTAAGAAGAGACCAGAATTAAGACCTCGTCCCTTCAATGAGAGGGACCTAAGACCTGGTAGTTCCAGTGTGGTCTATTATGAGCTTGGCTACTCCAATGTATTTGCTTCATGGGTTCTTTGCTTAAGAATTCATAGCAACACATTGCTATTAAGAACTAGTTGGTTTATTAACAAAGGTTTAACAATCACACAGCACATTATCAGTTCATCCACTGGGCTCACAACTGCATACCTCACCGTGGATGACCTAGACCCAACAGGTTGGGGTTTTATTGAGTCTTGACAACATCACGTGACTGGCTAAGCCACTCACAATGCAACAGCTCTACAAACCTGCGAGCATCCTCTCAGGTGCTTACATGATAGAGATACAGCTTCTGTTTTGTGAACAATTATTGTCTTTGTAATGTATGCACCGAAGGCTCGACTTCTTCCCCACTCACCGTGGATTAATTTCTCAAAGAAGTCCTTTAACAAGCACCAGGCTCCTCATTTACAAATTTAAGGGGACGAATGCCTATTTTACACGCCCACTTGGAGCGCTTAAAAAATGGCCCCCACTAATTTAGCAGTGGGATCAAAGCCTGTGTAAATTAGGCGCAGGTCGTCCCACTGCTAAATTGGTATGGTTTGCGCCAGTTCTGCGCTCAGAAAACGGGCCCAACACATACCAATTTCTGCCCTCTGAGTCTTATTTCCCGAGTTATTTCTTGTCATGAACCCACTTGAACATGGGGACTATTGATTGTCCCCTGATTGTTGCTGCATTTGCTCATGTTCAGTGGTTTTGACACCATGTTCCTGTACAATGCTGTGATTATTTCCTGACAGTGATCATTTTATCCGAAACCTGTTTAGAAAGTTCCGACTCAAGCCCCCTTGTCAACATTGTTGTTGAAATGTTCAACTGCACTAAAGCAATCTGTCTCAATACAAAATGTCTGCATAAAACACCCTTGGAAAAAGCTTCCTTGTCAATTTCCCAGCAAATTAAAAACCTGGTTATAGTACTATTGGAGATTTTACTGATATTATTGATTAAAGTTGTGTTAAACTTAATGGGCCGGATTTTCGAGAAGTTTGCGACTGTGTTTTCGCCACGATTTGACCGTCCGCGGCGAAAACCCAGTCGCAAGGCTCGGGCGGGATCCTCGGCCCGTTGTTTGCGGCGGCGATAGGACGTACCGAGAAGTGCGCCGACATGCAACGCCGCGGATTGTGTTACCGTCGGCCTTTTATATAAGAACATAAGAAATAGAAACAGGAATAGACCATACGGCCCCTCGAGCCTGCTCCGCCATTCAATAAGATCATGGCTGATCCGATCATGGACTCAGCTCCACTTCCCCGCCCGCTCCCCATAATCCCTTATCCCCTTATCGTTTAAGAAACTGTCTATTTCTGTCTTAAATTTATTCAATGTCCCGGCTTCCACAGCTCTCTGAGGCAGCAAATTCCACAGATTTACAACCCTCAGGGAATAAATTTCTCCTCATCTCGTTTTAAGTGGGCGGCCCCTTATTCTAAGATTATGCTCTCTAGTTCTAGTCTCCCCCATCAGCGGAAACATCCTCTCTGCATCCACCTTGTCAAGCCCCCTCATAATCTTATACTTTTCAATAAGATCATCTCTCATTCTTCTAAATTCCAATGAGTAGAGGACCAACCTACTCAACCTTTCCACATAAGTCAACCCCCTCATCCCCAGAATCAACTTAGTGAACCTTCTCTGAACTGCATCCAAAGCAAGTATATCCTTTCGTAAATATGGAAACCAAAACTGTACGCAGTATTCCAGGTGTGGCCTCACCAATACCTTGTATAGCTGTAGCAAGACTTCCCTGCTTTTATACTCCATCCCTTTTGCAATAAAGGCCAAGATTCCATTGGCCTTCCTGATCACTTGCTGTACCTGCATACTATCCATTTGTATTTCATGCAAAAATACCCCCAGGTCCCGTTGTACTGCAGCACTTTGCAATCTTTCTCCATTTAAATAATAACCTGTTCTTTGATTTTTTTTCTGCCAAAGTGCATGACCTCACACTTTCCAACATTATACTCCATCTGCCAATTTTTTGCCCACCCACTTAGCCTGTCCATGTCCTTTTGCAGATTCTTTGTGTCCTCCTCACACATTGCTTTTCCTCCCATCTTTGTATCGTCAGCAAACTTGGCTACGTTACACTCGGTCCCTTCTTCCAAGTCATTAATATAGGTTGTTAAATAGTTTGTTAAATAACACTGATCCCTGCGGCACCCCACTAGTTACTGGTTGCCAACCAGAGAATGAACCATTTATCCCAACTCTCTGTTCTCTGTTCGACAGCCAATCCTCTATCCATGTTAATATATATTACCCCCAATCCCATGAACTTTTATCTTGTGCAGTAACCTTTTGGCTCTCTCCTGCCCGTACACCGCGCCCAGGGTAGTGACAGGTCAAATCTATCGGTGCAGCCTCTGCCAGCAGCGGTAAGTAAGAAAACCTGCAAAAAAGGTAAGTTAAAGTTTTTAATTTTTAAGCTTTTTCAGCGATTCGATAGATAAGTGTCTTCTGAATGTTTTTTGAATGTTTTTTTGAATTTTTCCCCCCTCCCAAGACCTTTCTCGCAGCACTCCCAGCCCCGGACTAAATGTGGCGAAACACGCGTTTTTGCTCCGTGAATCCTCATGCAACGCCCCCCCCCCCCCACCCCCCTACTGATGCACCCACAAATGTAAATCCCAACGAAAGTTCAGCGCGCAGCAAAAACGTTAAGTTTCACATATCGCTACCATTTTTGCCGAAAAAAGCCGTAAATCCGGCCCTTATGTCAAATATCATCATTAAGCAACCCAAACTGAAATTTCCTGCTTGTTGAAGTATGCATCAAAGTATTAATCAGATCTGCGGCGAGGTAGAGAGAGATTTTACTTCTTCAACGTTTGTAGCAAAATTCTAAACAAGTTCTATATTGACACATCTACCATTTCACCACAAATAGCACAGAGAAGACAGCCCCTCCCTCCCTCCCCTTCTTCCCCTTTCCCTCCTTTCCCTTCCTCCCCCTCTTCCCCCTCCCAGCTTTCTTCTCCCTCCCCCTCCTCCTTCTCACTTCCACCAATCTCCAAAGTCCCCCTCCCCCAACCTTCCCCCCCCCCCCTTTTAGGAGCCCACTTTCATTGATTAGAAGCTTGCTTATTGATTAGTACGTTGTGGTGTTGATGGCAGCTATGAACCATCGTTGCCTGTACCATGCTATCTATAGGACAGCAGTACAGAGGTGGAACGTTGATGGAAAACAACAGGAATAAATCATTGAACCTTTTTTCTGGATCTCAGTGTTCCCTTCAGTAGAAGTGACTCTGATATGAATTTTACTGCATCCATTGTTTAAGCAGATCTGGTTTGCCTAAATTAAAAAAGCAGGTAAAGCATGAAGAAGTCAACAGCTTTAGAAACACTGTCATAAATTATTTTGTAAAATATTTATCAGCGCAGTAAGTTACTGTTTTCCATCAATACGGAGCATTCCATGCACAGTACAAATGTTGTGTTGTCTGCTTTGCTCAAGCTTCATGTCAGTAACTTGCTATTTACCACAGTTTTTATAAAACATTAAAATTAGTTAAGTAAAACTGCTGTGACCTGATGATGCTAATGGGATTGAAATGATTTGAAAAGTAGAGAACTTCGTGCTTTAAGGTAAACCGCTTTCAAATCAAAGAGGCAGACTCGATGGCAGAGTTACTCCAAGATTCATTTTATCACTGAAACCCCAGCCAGTGCTTTCATGCTCTGAGCCTTAAGCACTGGTGTTTTTGTTGAATATTTTAAAGTAAGTTTCTCCCTTATGGCATTGTGCATCGTACCATCATTAAAATTAACTAATTAACCCTCTATGGATTCAGCTTGGTTTTCAGGGTTTAGGTGCTGATTTAATATGCATTGAAGTTTCTCATTTTCCATTTAAATATTGAGAAAGATTCATACCCTTAAAAAAAACGGAGCCAGCAATGACTTTCTCCTTCACAGTGTCCCTGTAACCGTGAATGTGAAGGACACTTCTACCCAGTTATCTGCAGAGAAAATCTGATACCATTTTAATAGTGGACAGAAAGCAAGCCAAATTCAAAGAAAGACAATTCTCATTGTCTTATTCTAGCTCTTTGTGCGCACAGAGCTGGGATAATGGGCAGGCGATCGCTGAAATAGTTTCTGCACAAGCAATAGGACACTTGGATTTGCAGACACCCAATATTAAGAGTCTTTCTTCCTCTGAAGAGCTGGAGCTTCAGCTCTTCCTAACACCGCCTGATAATTGTCATCCGCCGCTCCCAAGGGGAAGACAGAGCAGAATGGAGAAGGATAGTGAATAATAATTGGATTGGTGGAAATTTCAGACAGTCCATTATACCATGTGATCCATTTCACCTGATGTTTAACCCTTGAAGTCAAGGAGTATTTTTGTTTCCTTTCTGCAGTAGACAATTAAGAGCGAGCCGACAATACCTTCTTCACATTATGTATATCCACCAACTGTCTGTAAATTGTTCATTTTGAACCTCTTTCCCCACTGCAATTACACAGCAACTTAACCCCAGATACCCTCAGCAAACAAGGACACGCAGACTGCATTATCTGGGTCTGAGCGATGGGATGCTCTTTTGTCCGACAACTACAGAAAAAAAATAAATGAAAACTAGATAAAGCAGATGCAAGACATATCGTTGTCACTGTGAAAGGAGCCATCCCAGTGAATTCAAGGTCAGCGGTCATTAAGGTTACTGATGTGTCAGCAAAGACAGCCTGCCATGTCGTACACTGGCAGAAAGCATCATGATGTTTTAGTGGGATCTATTAAAAAACACAGCGGAAAAGGGCAGTTAATCCTTGTTACACGAGACTGCAGCAAATTCCATCCAGTTCTTCTGTTGACCGCTGGTTGATGCCAGGTCCCCTGGTGCACCAACTCAAGTGACAGCTCGTGTCCCATCAGGACATTGCGCATATTGTCTGACCGCCTCTTTTAACAGTTATCTGAGCACACGGCCCTGCTTGTACTTCAAATCACTGGCTAATATCATCAATAGCGTAAGCAAATCAGCCACTGCCATAAGGAAGCTGATCCTTTACGGTACTAGATATTGATCCCACATGCTCATGTCTCACTGTAAATATTTCAGTACAACATTCCTGCCACCGACGCTTCTCCAACCTCTCCTGTTTTTTGCACATGAACAATCACCAGAGGTTAATGGACGAACATCTGAGGCCTGTGTCCTCTGAATGCAGAGCATATTCTGCCAGCATCAGAGTCAGAATTCATTTCTTGCACAGGCCTGGCTCATTTTCTTTTCACAATTCGGAGCTGGGTATGTGGATTAACGTGCGGGGCATCACGCAGGGGGCTGGCGACCTATCTGGTCTGCGGGAGGGCGAGGAAACGAGCGAGGCCTTGAAAGCCCCCTACCCCCCCACCACTCCCCGCATCTATGCAGTCCGCCAGGCTGTCCAAGGTGCCCACCTGTCTCGTCAAGGTGCCCGCCGGTCTGTCCAAGGTGCCCACCCGTCTTGCCAAGGTGCCCATCTGTCTTGCCAAGGTGCCCGTCAGTCTGTCCAAGGTGCCACCTGTCTCGCCAAGGTGCCCGCCGGTCTGCCCAAGGTGCCCATCTGTCTCGCCAAGGTGCCCGCCGGTCTGTCTAAGGTGCCTACCTGTCTCGCCAAGGTGTCCGCCGGTCTGTCTAACGTGCCCACCTGTCTTGCCAAGGTGCTTCGCCATTCAATAAGATCATGGCTGATCTGATCATGGGCTCAGCTCCACTTCACTGCCCGCTCCCCATAACCCTTCACTCCCTTATTGTTCAAAAATATGACTATCTCCACCTTAAATATATTGAATGACCCAGCCTCCACAGTTCCCTGGGGCAGAGAATTGTAAAGATTCACGACCCTCTGAGAGAAGAAATTCCTCCTCATCTCCGTTTTAAATGGGTGACCCCTTATTCTGAAACTATGCCCCCTAGTTCTAGATTCCCCCACGAGGGGAAACATCCTCTCTGCATCTACCCTGTCGAGCCCCCTCAGAATCTTATACATTTCAATAAGATCACCTCTCATTCTTCTAAACTCCAATGAGTACAGGCCCAACCTGCTCAACCTTTCTTCATAAGACAACCCCTTCATCTCAGGAATCACCCTTGTGAGCCACCAGAACCCGCTGCTGCTCACTCGTGCTTTGCCACATGTCAACCCCTCTACCTCACCACCTGGCCCACGCAGAGTGCCACTGTGCTGTTGCTCGGGAAGTATGGAGCATGTGACGGTACATCCTCAAGGAGGGTTGTCTTCCTCCCATGTTGTCTTCTTCAGCAGTGTCCGGGCGCTGTGAAAGACTTGGAGAAAGGACTGAGTTAGGCTTGCACCGGGAGGCTGGACATCAGCAGGTGACAGTTATCAGAATGCAGATTGAAGATGTGAGACTTGCCGAACACATGCCGAGCTGGATGAAGGGCTACAAGTAATATCCAAACACCTTGCCCAGATCAGCCACCAGCCTTGCCTGCCCCGATGCTCCTGGCTTTTCCTGGGCAACTAATGTCCAGGGCTTCCTGCTCTGTTGGCTGAGGGCTATTATGTTAGATTCTCCTCCCTCAGTATTGCACATCTCCCTGGTATTGTGTGCTGTCTTCTCCTGCAGAAAGAGAGGGTAAGAGCAACATAAGAACATAAGAAATTGGAACAGGAGCAGGCCATACGGCCCCTCGAGCCTGCTCTGCCATTCAATAAGACCATGGCTGATCTGATCATGGACTCAGCTCCACTTCCCCGCCCGCTCCCCATAATCCCATAACCCCTTATCCCCTTATCGTTCAAGAAACTGTCTATTTCTGTCTTAAATTTATTCAATGTCCCAGCTTCCACAGATCTCTGAGGCAGCAAATTCCAGAGATTAACAACTCTCTGAGAGAAGAAATTTCTCCTCATCTCGGTTTTAAATGGGTGGTCCCCTTAGTCTAAGATCATACCCTCTAGTTCTAGTCTCCCCCATCAGTGAAAATATCCTCTCTGCATCCACCTTGTCAAGCCCCCTCATAATCTTATACGTTTCGATAAGATCACCTCTCATTCTTCTGAATTCTAATGAGTAGAGGCCCAACCTACTGAACCTTTCCTCATAAGTCAACCCCCTCATCCCCAGGATCAACCTAGTGAACCTTCTCTGAACTGCCTCCAAAGCAAGTATATCCTTTCCTAAATATGGAAACCAAAATTGCACGCAGTATTCCAGGTGTGGCCTCAACAATCCCTGTGCAGCTGTAGCAAGACTGCCCTGCTTTTATACACCATCCCCTTTGCAATAAAGGTCAAGATACCATTGGCCTTCCTGATCACTTGCTGTACCTGCATACTATCCTTTTGTGTTTCATGCACAAGTACCCCCAGGTCCCGCTGTGCTGCAGCACTTTGCAATCTTTCTCCATTTAATTAATAACTTGCTCCTTGATTTTTTCTGCCAAAGTGCATGACCTCACACTTTCCAATATTATACTCCATCTGCCAAGTGAGTGGTTGTTGAAAAGTTAAATGCAGATGTGTGGGGCTTGTCCATGTAGTGCATGAGCTGAGAGCTGGAGAAGAAGCACGACGGAATGTGAGTAGAGAGGTGATGAATGTAAAGCCAAGTGTGTGGAGTGCAATGTGAGTAAGGAGTGCTGGGCAGAGTTGCTGCTTGCGCAAGTTCTAGGATGAGAGAAGAGCTTGTTATTCGTGAAGAGAGCAAAGGAAGGGGTGTGGGTGTTTGGAATGAGAAAGAGAGGTGTACCTTTGTAATTGTATGCTGAAGGATGTGATGGAAAGGGAGGGACTTGTTGAGATTGATGAGGAAGGGGTGAAAGGAGTGTTGGAAGTTGCTGTTGAGAGCCAATAGAGATGAAGAGCAGTACTCAATCTTGCTGCTCTAGTGGGGTCACTGAATCTCTTCCTACACTGAAGCTAGGTCCTGGGGGTGATGCTGCTGGCACTGAGCCTTGCGGTCACCTCAGCCCAGGTTTGCTGGATAGTGGCTCTGGAGATGTTTCGGCGGATGCTGGGGAAACTACCTCCCTCCTTGCCCTGACCTCCTCCACAAGCACCTCCAGGGCGGCATCAGAAAACCTAGAGGCAGCCCGGCAATGCATTCTTCAAATGCTCCTTCCTGCAGCTCACCCGATTAATGCCCCGAGCTTTTTTTAATTCGATGTCTGCGCTCCGCTAATTCTGCACTCTTGATTATAATCGCTCAACCATTGGTGGCCATGCCTTCTGTTGCCTAGGCCCCAAGCTCTGGAACTCCTCTTTGACCAAGCTTTTGGTCACCTGCCCTAATTTCTACTTATGTGGCTCGGTGTAAACTTTTTATCGCATAACATTCCTGTGAAGCACATTAGGACTTTTGACCACGTTAAAGGCGCTATATAAATGCACGTTGTTGTTGTTGTTCATGGGATGTGGGTGTTGCTGGCAAGGCCAGCATTTATTGCCCATCCCTAATAGCCCTTGTAGCAGTTTGGTACAACTGAGTGGCTCGCTAGGGCATTTCAGAGGGCAGTTAAGAGTCAACCACATTGCTGTGGGTCTGGAGTCACATATAGGCCAGACTGGGTAAGGACGTCAGATTTTCTTCCCTAAAGGACTTTAGTGAACCAGATGGGTTTTTACGACAATCTGGCAGTTTCATGGTCACCGTTACTGATACTAGCTTTTATATTCCAGATTTATTTAATTAACTGAATTTGTTGTGGATTTGAACTCACGTCTCCACATCATTAGTCCAGGCCTCTGGATTACCAGTCCAGTAACATCAGGACTCTCAGCTTTGGATGTTATAATTATCTTCACCATATTAGATGATATTCGTTCTGAGCTGCGTTTCTGATCAATGTCCTTGAGGTGATAACGTTGCATTCCAGTCATGGTTCCAATTTCCCTCACTCAGTAGTGCATATTGTTGTGATGACAGTGATATAGAAACTGAGTAATGCCCATGATATGATAGGTAGAATTGGAACCATAAATGAACAGTGTCATGAATGTGATTTTGTTGGTCTTTTACTTTGGTGCCCATGCACTCTCTTCTGTAGCTCTGGGCTTCATTCTGGATCGTATCCGCTTCATCATTTACATGCTATCCCTTTGAGACATCATCCAGAAGCATAGCTTTCACGTGTGTATTGGCACCTGTGGCGGAGCCTGGTCTCCAGTCGTCTTGGACCCTCTTGCCACTGGACCAAGACCTTGCTCCGTCAAGTCTGTGTGGTGGCTGGTGTGCAACGGCCACCCCACAGTAAGAGAATTCACGCACAGGCATCTTCCGCCGTTTAAAATGAGTTCACCAGTCACCAGAGTACTCATTTTAAGTGTGGAAGCAAGTCATCCTCGACCCCGAGGGACTGCCTATGATGATGATGAGGCTTACATCTGTAAGGTGTTTGTTCTGGTCTCAGGCAGGTCAGGTGGTAAGATGACACTTTCGGAAGAAGCCGAACTTAAATCCATTTTGGTGCCGAAAGCATGGCATAAGCCCAGTAATAGATTTGATGAAAACTTTGCAGAAAAGCTAACATCTTCTTCTGGCGGTTCCAACTAGTGCAGCATTAAGTTTCCAATGTAAATGACACATATTAGAAATACAGCAGTATTACATACCTGCACTATATTACCATGAAAGTGACCTCAGAGCCAAGTGAATACCAGGAGAGAACCTGGGGATCACTTGATTCCAGTCAATGCTTAATGGCAAAGTCCCAACAACAATGACAACTTGTATTTATATAGCGCCTTTAACGTAGTGAAACATCCCAAGGCGCTTCACAGGAGTATTATGCAATAAAAACTTGACACTGAGCCGCATAAGGAGAAATTAACGTAGGTGACCAAAAGTTTGGTCAAAGAGGTTTGTTTTCAGGAGCGTCTTGAAGGAGGAAAGTGAGGTAGAGAGGCAGAGAGGTTTAGGCAGGGAGTTCCAGAGCTTGGGGCCTAGGCAACAGAAGGCACAGCCAGCAATGGTTGAGCGATTATAATCAGGGATGTTCAAGAGGGCAGAATTAGAGGAACGCAGATATCTCGGGGGGTTGTGGTTCCAAATACATCACTAAACAACATTATGTACTGATCTGCTGCTGTAAATGATCACATTAATATATCCCCTGCACTATCAATGCAAAAATATATGTGCAGCAGGGCACTGTTAAATACCAAAAATACCTTACTCGTGACCTGACTGTCAACTCACTCCTTCATGTTGTTGTTGGTAAATTATATGATTAGGTTGCAGCACAGGATGAATATTTTCAGTATTTAACCATTTCTAACTGGATAGCTGCTGTGTAATTATTTCTCTAAAATATTCTGAATTTTACAGTTCATTTTCCAATAACACAAGATGCCGATCGCCCGTAGTTCGCTTACAGCCTCGGACTAAAGGGGATTCATTATCTGCACTGATCAATACATAGAACCATTTAGTGAGGGCTTTTGGAAGACAGAAAGAAGTTTAACCCTTATTTTCACTGGAGAAATTCTTTACACTTAGAACAACATTTATAACTTTTACTCCTCTCCTGCCTTCCCCCTAATTTGTAACTCATCTTCTTCCACTTGATCCCCCTCAGATTCTCAATTGAGCGGGTGTCTCAGCAACTGATTCCATTGGAGTTTGGAAGAATGAGAGGGGATCTCATAAAAACATATAAAATTCTGACGGGATTGGACAGGTTAGAGGCAGGAAGAATGTTCCCGTTGCTGGGGCAGTCCAGAACCAGGGGTCACAGTCTAAGAATAAGGGGTAAGCCATTTAGGACCGAGATGAGGAGAAACTTTTTCACTCAGAGAGTTGTTAACCTGTGGAATTCTCTACCGCAGAGAGTTGTTGAGGCCAGTTCATTGGATATATTCAAGAGGGAGTTAGATATGGCCCTTGCGGCTAAAGGGATCAAGGGGTATGGAGAGAAAGCAGGAAAGAGGTACTGAGGTGAATGATCAGCCATGATCTTATTGAATGGTGGTGCAGGCTTGAGGGGCCAAATGGCCTGCTCCTGCACCTAATTTCGATGTTTCCATTCCCACATCAGAGGGACTCTTAAACATAGAAAATAATGCAGGAGTAGGCCATTCGGCCCTTAAACTGGACATTTCAGTCTGCTTACTCCCCAATTTCTTTGCTCCTTCTTTATATGAGCTCGACAGCTGGTCCTCACCAGGAGGAAGGCTCCCTATCTGACCGTTGTGTGGCACAGGACATCGGCACCCAAACGTACCAGCGCGTAACAGGTTAACCAGAATAGCCCAGTGTTTTTATTCCTGCTTGCTGCGGTTAAATGCAGATGGCTTTTTCTTGCGGGGGCGGGGGGGAGGGTCAGCATTTTTAAACATTTCGTTGCTTAAAAAATATTAAGTGACTAGTTTTTGCGGATTAAATATTAAATAACCGTGGTAAAGGTGCACAATAAAACTTCCAAATCTGGAAACAAAAACTAGTGGAAACCTTGGATTGAGGTGGTTAAGGCTGTGATCTCTTTATAATGCATGTGTGTTTTCGAGAGTGACACAATTGTTAATGTCAATAGCCACACCAGGCCCAGGATTCCCATCAACACCTAGAGTGCTGGAAATTGTACTGCATGACACCTTATTGCTTGCAACTCTGAACCCTTTAAAACCTTGGGAAGCTCAAATGAGCTGAAGTAATGACCTGGAAATATTCCTCTGGGCTGGTTGCAGTAATGATGTGCCTGGCTGTATTTTTAATATAGAGAAGAGATTAACAGACGTAAGAGTCTGCGCCACTTGTTCATTAGTATTGAGAGGAAGTGACCATTAAGGAATGATGACAGAGGCTGTGCTCATTTGAGGCCAGGAAACATTGCTAGTGCCTTAGTCAGTCACTTGCCCAAGGGCTACGTGATACAACTCTCCAACCCATCATTTTTTTTGGTTTTAGATTGAGGAAAGAAAGAAAAGAATGCGGCAGATCATTAAATTTCACCGTCAAACGTTCCGCAGGCATTTCAGTGAAGAAAAGAAAATCTGCGAAATTCCACCAACTCTCGGCAAAATTGCGAAGCTGGGAGAGCTCGCAGCCGGCTTTGTTGTTGCAAGGAATGCTGAAGGAGCTCGGATTACAAGACTGAAGTCTGAGTGGCTTATTACTGTCACCTTCCTCCAGACTCTGTCATCGTGTACACACAGAAACACAGAGGTGAGGATTACTCTGGGTCACTACACACAAGCATTGTAAATATGTTTGTGAACACTTCCAGTTTGCCATTTCTGCTGGAATGTTAAAAGAAAACACAAGGCAATGGTTTTTATAGAAATGCCAAACAGAGGGATTCTTGACAACGTCACTCTCTACTTTGATTTTGGCTAGGTGGAGCAGACAGCAACAAAGGACAATACCCACAATCAAAAAAGGGGATTTGACAAACGGTCAGATATATTGGACTGGTAACTGGAGGGGTGGGGGGCAGGGGGAGAAGGAATATCACATTTGTGATACATTTTCATGTACACTGTGAAAACATTATCAATAATCATACTTGCTCACTGTCACTTTCATCTTTTAAGCTTGTAGCACAAATAGCACTGAAACTGCAGAGGGAGATAAAGTGAGAGGAATAGACTGCTCATGGTAACATTCAGCCAGCAGTATCACACAGGGCATATATGCAAATGCAAGTTATGCACTTCAATTGGAGTAGACAGTAATGATGTCCTTCCTCCTCGAGATATTATCTCGGGTTGAACTATAGACAGGAGCAGAATAGCACACTCTATAAAATTCAAATGTAATCTTGATAATAAAATGTATGAGTTATTTTAATAAACTACAAATATTCTCCTTATAGTGAATTCCCCCATTTCTCTCTCTCTCTCTTCCTTTTGATAGCAGATACTCCGATTCCATTTGACACAGTCAGGAAGTGTATACATGCACAGGAAGGATACTGAACATAGCCCAAGTCTTTCACAGTCAAAGCCCGTGTCAGGAAAACAGTGGTACCAGAAGATGACAGAAGTGAGGCAGGAAGATTACAATTTTCAAAACTTCATAATCACACAACAGTGAATGAAGAAGCATTCTGGTCACTACACAGATCATTGCAAAAGTTTAAGTAGAATATAGCAAAATGATAAATGATGCTGTGCTGCAGATTATACTAATGCTGGAATAAGTGATACCCACAGCGGAAAACATTTCTGAGCATGTGCAGCTTTTTTGCCCATTCCCTGTTGCGAAGTGTATCACCCTGTGGGACAGGCTGGATGGACTCCTGGGTCTTATCCTGTCCACCATTGTCAGGTGTGCATATCCCATCATACTGGCCAAGGATGCAAAGTAGCCCATGGTAGATGAGCTGCGGATGAGTAAATCAGCAACTGGATGTTATTTTGCCACAAGCTACGACGATGCACAAAGCAAATTGTACGTCTAATGTCAAATCTTTAAAAGGAACTTTGCTTTTTTCCCTGCATGCTATTGCATTAACTCTTTGTCTCCACTATCCCAAGAGATCCTTGTACAAGGCAGTTTTTTTTGCAGTAGCGCAGTGAAGAGAATGGGTTAATAGCGACAAGTCTGGATGTGCAGCTTTCAGCTGTTGTACTGTCTCAGTTGCACAATGTGAATGCTTCACATTAAAACAAATCAATAAATAAATCCAGTACAATGAATGCCTGCTGGCATCATGGCGTCACACAGCAATTGCACGCCAGCGTGCCACAGAGTGACAGGTTAGATTTGCGCGTGAAATTCTTCACAAGGCAAACTTCCCAATCTCAGATTGGTTGTCAGGGGAGCTCTTGAACAAAACGATTTAAAAAATAATTTTCTTTTGGTAATCAATATCCACGACATTCCTGGAATACTGAACTCATTCCTTGTTAGGAATCAGAAACATCCACGGCAGTTTAGCATGCACAATAGAACTGTATCGCTGGAAGTCATGACAAAAGTTCTAACAGAGAGGGATAAATTATAGAGGGGGGCATGTTATAGAGGGGGTGTAGTGTTATAGAGGGGGGGTTCAATAGAGGGGGGGGTGTTATAGAGGGGTGGCATGTTATAGAGAGGGGAGTGTTATAGAGGCGGGGAGTGTTATAGAGAGGGGGGCGTTATAGAGGGGGGGCATGTTATAGAGAGGGGGTGTTATAGAGGGGGGTGTTATAGAAGGGGGACATGTTATAGAGAGGGGGGTGTTATAGAGGGCGGGTGTTATAGAGGCAGGAGTGTTATAGAGAGGGAGGCATTATAGAGAGGGGAGAGTGTTATAGAGGGGGGCATATAGAGGGGGGTTGTTATAGAGGGTGGGTGTGTTATAGAAGGGGGCATGTTAGAGAGGGGAGGCATGTTATGGAGGGGGGCATGTTATAGTGGGGGGGCATGCTACAGAGGGGGGGGCATGTTATAGAGGGGTGCATGTTATACAGGGGCGGCGCAAGTTATAAAGGGGGATGGTTATAGAGGGAGGCATGTTATAGTGGGGGGGGTGTTAAGAAGGGGGGACATGTAATAGAGGCGGGTGTTATCGAAGATGGACATGTTATAGAGGGGGAGGGGGTTTATAGAGGGGGGCATGTTATAAATGGGGGCATGTCATGGGGGGGCTTTTTAGACAGGGGCGGGGCATGTTATAGTGGGGCGTTATAGAGGGGGGCACGTTATAGAGGGGGCATGTTATCAGGTGGCATTTTATAGGGCGAGGTATAGGGGGTTGTTATAGAGGGGGGCATGTTATAGAAGGTGTGTTATGGAGGGTCATGTTATGGAGGGGGGATGTTATAGAGGTCGGGCTTGTTATAGGGGGGGCTTGTTATAGAGGAGGGGCTTGTTATGGGGGGGGACTTGTTATACAGGGGTGGGGTCTGTTATAGAGGGGGGTTGTAGAGGGGGTATGTTATAGAGAGGGGCATTATAGAGGGGGGGCTGTTATAGAGGGGGCGACATGTTATAGAGGGGGAGGGGGTTATAGAGGGGGGGCATTTTCTGGAGGTGGGGGTTATAGAGGGGGACATGTTATAGAGGGGGGCATGTTATAGAGGGGGGCATGTTATCAGGTGGCATTTTATAGGGCGGGATATAGGCGGATGTTATAGAGGGGGGGCATGTTATAGAGGGGGGGCTTGTTATCGAGGGGGGGCTAGTTATACAGGGGCAGGGCATGTTATAGAGGGGGGTCATAGAGGGGGGCATTATAGAGGGGGGGGCATGTTATAGAGGGGGCAACATATTATAGAGCGGAGGGGGTTATAGAGGGGGCATGTTCTGGAGGTGGTGGTTATAGAGGGGGCATGAAATAGAGGGGGGCATGTTATAGAGGGGGATGGTTATAGAGAGGGGCATGTTAGAGCAGGGGGGTGTTATAGAAGGAGACATGTAATAGAGGGGGGGTTATAGAGAAGGGGGGCGTGTTATATTGGGGGGTGTTATAGAAGGGGGATGTTATAGAGGGGGGTGTTATAGAAGGGGGACATGTTATAGAGGGGGAGGGGATTATAGAAGGGGAGCATTTCATGGAAGGGGGATGTTATGGGGGGGCGTGTTATAGAGGGGGATTATAGCAGGGGGCATGTTATAGAGGGGGGGCATGTGGCATGTTATAGAGGGGGGTGTTATAGAGGGGGGTTTATAGAGGGGGGAATGTTATAGAGGCGGGGTATTATAGAGGGGGGCATGTTATAGAGGGGGGTGTTATAGAGGGGGACATGCTATGGAGAGGGGCATGTAATAAAGGTGCGGTATGCTATAAATGGGGGGCATGTCATGGGGGGGCTTTTAAGATAGGGACGGGGCATGTTACAGCGGGGGGTTATAGATGGGGGCATGTTATAGGGTGGCATGTTATAGAGGGGGCATGTTATCGGGGGTCATTATTTAGGGCGGGGTAAAGAGGGGTGTTACAGAGGAGGGCATGTTATAGAAGGTGGCCATGTTATGGGGGGCATGTTATAGAGGGGTCATGTTATAGATGCGGGTGTTATGGGGGGGCATGTTATAGATGGGGTGTTATAGAGGGGGGCTGTTATAGAGGGGGGGCTGTTATAGAGGGGGGATGTTATAGAGGGGGGATGTTATAGAGGGAGGGGTTATAGGGGGGGCATGTTATCGGGGGGTGTTATAGAGGGGCGCATGTTATAGAGGGGGGCATGTTATAGACGGGGGCATGTTATAAATGGAGGCCATGTCATTGGGGGACTTTTAAGACAGAGGTGGGGCATGTTATAGCGGGGGGGTGTAGAAGGAGGCATGTTATAGAGGGGGGATTGTTATGGGGGGGCATGTTATATGGGGGTTATAGTGGGAGGGCATGTTATAGAAGGTGAGCATGTTATGGGGGAGCATGTTATAGAGGTGGGGGCTTTTTATGCAGGGGCGGGGCATGTTATAGAAGGGAGGTTTTAGAGAGGGGGCATGTTTTAGGGGAGGCATGTTATGGAGAGGGGCATGTTATAGAAGGGGGCATGTTATGGAGGGGGCATGTTATAGAGGGGGAATGTTATTGGGGGGCATTTGATAGCGGGGTATAGAGGGGGTTGTTATAGAGGGGGGCATGTTATAGAAAGGGGTTTTAAATGGGGGGCACGTCATAGAGGGGGTAGTGTATTGGGGGGCATGTTATAGTGGGGGCTTGTTATACAGGGACGGATTATGTTAAAGGGAGGCATATTATAGAGCGGGGCATATGGTAGAGGGGGGTGCTACAGGGGGCTTGTTATAGTGGGGGGAGTGTTATAGAGGGGGGTGTTATAGAGGGAGGGCATGTTATAGAGGGGGGTTGTAGAGGGTGGGCATGTTATGGAGGGGGAGGGATGTTATAGAGGGGGGCATGTAATAGAGAGGGGGTTATAGAGGGGGTCATGTAATAGAGCGGGGCATGTAATAGAGAAGGGGCATGTTATACAGGGGGGCATGTTATAGTGGGCAGCATGTTAAAGAGGGGGTGATGTTATAGAGGGGGGCATGTTATAGAGGGGGGGATGTTATAGAGGGGGGGATGTTATCGAGGGGGGCATGTTATAGAGGGGGCATGTTATAGAGGGAGGATGATATAGAGGGGGGCATGTTATAGAAGGGGGGCACGTTATAGAGAGGGGCAACATGTTATAGAGGGTGGGCATGTTATAGAGAGGGTCATGTAATAGAGGGGGGCATGTTATAAATGGGGGCATGTCATAGGGGGGCTTTTTAGACAGGGGCGGGGCATATTATGGTGAGGGGTTGTAGAGGGGGGCATGTTATAAAGGGGGAATGTTATAGAGGGGGGCATGTTATAGGGGGGTTATAGTGGGAGGGCATGTTATAGAAGGTGGACATGTTATTGGGGGTGCATGTTATTGAGGGGGTGTTATAGAGGGGGGGCATGTTATAGAGGCGGGGTATTATAGAGAGGGGTTATAGAGGGGGGCGTGTTATAGAGGGGGGATGTTATAAATGGGGGCACATGTTATAGGGGGGGGGTTTATACATGGGCAGGACATGTTGTAGAGGGGGGATGTAGAGGGGGGCATGTTATAGGGGGGCATTTTATACAGGGGCGGAGCATGTTATAGAGGGGGGCTGTAGAGGGGGGCATGTTATGGGGGGGCATTTTATAGGAGGGCATAGAGAGGTGGTTATAGAGGGGGGGCATGTTATAGAGTGGGGTGTTATAGAGGGAGAGGAAGTTAGAGGTGGGTTGGAGAGGGGGGAATGTTATAGAGGAGGACGTGTTATAGAGAGGGAGGATGTTATAGAGGGGGGTGTTATAGGACGGGGCATGTTATAAATGGGGGGCATGGCATGGGGGGCTTTTTATACAGGGGCAGGGCATGTTGTTGAGGGGGGATGTTATAGGGGGGGGCATGTTATGGGGTGGCATTTTATAGGGGGTTATAGAGGGGCGGTTATAGTGGGGGGGTATTATAGAGGGGAATGTTATAGAGGGGGGGCATGTTATAGAATGGGTGGGCTTGTTATACAGGGGCGGGGCATGTTATGGAGACGGGGGTATGTTATAGGGGGAGGGTTATAGAGGGGGGGGCATATTATAGGTGGGTGTTATAGAGGGGGGAGGAAGGTATAGAGGGGGCATGTTATGGGGCGCATATAATAGAGGGGGGAGAATTATATAGGGGGGCATGTTATGGGGGGCTGTTATAGATGGGGGGGTGTTGTAGGAGGGGCACATTATAGAGGGAATGAGAATATAGTGGGGGAGCATGTTATAGAGGTGGGGGGGCTTTTTATACAGGGGCGGGGCATGTTATAGAGGGGGGGTTATAAAGAGGGGGCATGTTTTAGGGGAGGCATGTTATGGAGGGGGAATGTTATGGAGGGGGCATGTTATGGAGGGAGGCATGTTATAGAGGGAGGCATGTTATAGAGGGAGGCATGTTATGGAGGGGTGCATGTTATGGAGGGGGCATATTATAGAGGGGACATGTTATCGGGGGGCATTTTATAGGGGGATTTCAGGGGATTGTTGTAGAGGGGGCATAGGGGGGTTGTTGTAGAGAGGGGCATGTTAGGAAGAGGGGTTATAAATGGGGGGCACGTTGTAGAGGGGGTGGTGTATTGGGGGCATGTTATAGGGAGGACTTGTTATACAGGGATGGGTTATGTTATAGGGGGGCATATTATAGAGCGGGGCATATGGTAGAGGGGGGCTTGTTATAGTGGGGGGGGGTTATAGAGGGGGGGTGTTATAGAGGGAGGGCATGTTATAGAAGGGGGTTGTAGCCGGTGGGCATGTTATGGAGTGGGGGAATGTTATAGAGGGGGGGCATGTTATAGAGGGGGAGTTTATAGTGGGGTCATATAATAGAGGGGGGGGCATGTAATAGAGAAGGGGCATGTTATAGTGGGGGGCATGTTATAGGGCAGGCGTATTATTGGGGCACATTATACTGGAGGGGCATGTTATAGGGGGGGCATGTTATAGAAGGGGGCACGTTATAGAGGGGGGCATGTTATAGAAGGGGGCATGTTACAGAGGGGGGATGTTATAGAGGGGGCATGTTATAGAAGGGGCATGTTATAGAGGGAGGATGTTATAGAGGGGGCATGTTATAGAAGGGGGCACGTTATAGAGGGGGGCATGTTATAGAAGGGGGATGTTTTAGAAGGGGCATGTTATAGAAGGGGCATGTTATAGAGGGAGGATGTTATAGAGGGGGCATGTTATAGAAGGGGGATGTTATAGAGGGGGCATGTTATAGAAGGGGGCATGTTACAGTGGGAGGATGTTATAGAGGGGGCATGTTATAGATAGGGGGCATGCTATAGAGGGGGGCATGTTATAGAAGGGGGCATGTTATAGAAGGGGAATGTTATAGAAGGGGGATGTTATAGAGGGGGGGATGCTATAGAGGGGGGATGTTATAGAAGAGGGGGCATGTTATAGAGGCGGGGGCATGTTATAGAAGGGGGCATGTTATAGAAGGGGGCATGTTTTAGAGGGAGGATGTTATAGAAGGGGGATGTTATAGAAGGGGGATGTTATAGAAGGGAGATGTTATAGAAGGGGGATGTTATAGAGGGGGGATGTTATAGAGGCGGGGGCACGTTATAGAGGGGGACATGTTATAGAAGGGGGGCATGTTATAGAGGGAGACATGTTATAGAGGGAGGCATGTTATAGAAGGGGGCATGTTATAGAGGGGGCATGTTATAGAAGGGGGATGTTATAGAAGGGGGATATTATAGAGGGGGCATGTTATAGACGGGGGCACATTATAGAGGGGGGCACGTTATAGAGGGGGGCACGTTATAGAAGGGGGCATGTTATAGAGGGGGGATGTTATAAGGGGGGCATGTTATAGAAGGGGGCATGTTACAGTGGGAGGATGTTATAGAGGGGGCATGTTATAGACAGGGGGCATGTTATAGAGGGGGCATGTTATAGAAGGGGGCATGTTATAGAAGGGGAATGTTATAGAAGGGGGATGTTATAGAAGGGGGATGTTATAGAGGGGGCATGTTACAGTGGGAGGATGTTATAGAGGGGGCATGTTATAGAGAGGGGGCATGTTATAGAGGGGGGCATGTTATAGAAGGGGGCATGTTATAGAAGGGGAATGTTATAGAAGGGGGATGTTATAGAGGGGGGGATGCTATAGAGGGGGGATGTTATAGAAGAGGGGGCATGTTATAGAGGCGGGGGCATGTTATAGAAGGGGGCATGTTACAGAGGGAGGATGTTATAGAGGGGGCATGTTATAGAAGGGGGATGTTATAGAGGGGGCATGTTATAGAAGGGGGCATGTTACAGTGGGAGGATGTTATAGAGGGGGCATGTTATAGAGAGGGGGCATGTTATAGAGGGGGGCATGTTATAGAAGGGGGCATGTTATAGAAGGGGAATGTTATAGAAGGGGGATGTTATAGAAGGGGGATGTTATAGAGGGGGCATGTTACAGTGGGAGGATGTTATAGAGGGGGCATGTTATAGAGAGGGGGCATGTTATAGAGGGGGGCATGTTATAGAAGGGGGCATGTTATAGAAGGGGAATGTTATAGAAGGGGGATGTTATAGAGGGGGGATGCTATAGAGGGGGGATGTTATAGAAGAGGGGGCATGTTATAGAGGCGGGGGCATGTTATAGAAGGGGGCATGTTATAGAAGGGGGCATGTTTTAGAGGGAGGATGTTATAGAAGGGGGATGTTATAGAAGGGGGATGTTATAGAAGGGAGATGTTATAGAAGGGGGATGTTATAGAGGGGGGATGTTATAGAGGCGGGGGCACGTTATAGAGGGGGACATGTTATAGAAGGGGGGCATGTTATAGAGGGAGACATGTTATAGAGGGAGGCATGTTATAGAAGGGGGCATGTTATAGAGGGGGCATGTTATAGAAGGGGGATGTTATAGAAGGGGGATATTATAGAGGGGGCATGTTATAGACGGGGGCATGTTATAGAGGGGGGCACGTTATAGAGGGGGGCATGTTATAGAAGGGGGCATGTTATAGAGGGGGGATGTTATAAGGGGGGCATGTTATAGAAGGGGGTTGTTTTAGAGGGAGGCATGTTATAGAGGGAGGCATGTTATAGAAGGGGGCATGTTATAGAAGGGGGATGTTATAGAGGGGGGCATGTTATAGAAGGGGGCATGTTATAGAAGGGGGATGTTATAGAGGGGGCACGTTATAGAGGCGGGGGCACATTATAGAAGGGGGATGTTATAGAGGGAGGCATGTTATAGAAGGGGGCATGTTATAGAAGGGGGATGTTATAGAGGGGGGCATGTTATAGAGGGAGGCATGTTATAGAAGGGGGATGTTATAGAGACGGGGGCACGTTATAGAGGTGGGGGCACATTATAGAAGGGGCATGTTATAGAAGGGGGGCATGTTTTAGAGAGGGGCATGTAATAGAGGCGCAACATGTTATAGAGGGTGGGCATGTTATAGAGAGGGGCATGTAATAGAGGAGGGCATGTTATAAATGGGGGGCATGTCATAGGGGGGCTTTTTAGACATGGGTGGGGCATATTATAGAGGGGAGCATGTTATAGAGGGGGCATGTTATAGACGGGGGGATGTTATAGAGGAGGGGCATGTTATAGAGGGGGGGCATGTTATAGACGGGGGCATGTTATAGAGGGGGGGCATGTTATAGAGGGGGGGCATGTTATAAATGGGGGGCATGTCATAGGGGGGCTTTTTAGACATGGGCGGGGCATATTATAGAGGGGGGCATGTTATAGAGGGGGGCATGTTATAGAGGGGGAATGTTATAGAGGGGGCATGTTATAGAAGGGGGCATGTTATAGAGAGGGGCATGTTACAGAGGGAGGATGTTATAGAGGGGGCATGTTATAGAAGGGGGCATGTTATGGGGGGGCATGTTATAGAGGGGGGCATGTTATGGGGGGCATGTTATAGAGGGGGGCATGTTATAGAGGGGGGCATGTTGTAGAAGGGGGCATGCTGTAGAGGGGGGCATGTTATGGGGAAGCATGTTATGGGGGTCATGATATTGAGGGGGTCATTATATCAAGAGAAATTGCTCCCTCCCCAGCTACATCAGACAGCTCTATAGGGATGAATTATTTTATTATCTTCTAAGTAGGATCTTATTCACTCTCTGACTGCCACCGCAAATAACGGGTTTTATGAATATGCTCAAATACAATATTTCTAACAGTTGATGAATTATATAACTGTTATCCTGAGGGATGCCAGTATGGGAAGAGTTAAGTTTAGCGAAGGATCTTTCATTTCCCTTAACCATCACAAATTCATATATTCCCCTACAGCCACAGAAAAGGTGGAGGTTTCACTGTGTGGAAGCATTCATAGCTTGAGGTGGAATATTTACAAAATCAAAACCAAACTGGGTGACATTCTGTCACAAGAATACAAACCAGTGACCCACAAGGTTATGTGTATTGACCATAAATATCAGACACAGCAAATCCTTCACACAAACAAAGGATTACTTCTTCATGCTTGTGTGCTTCCAGAATCTTGGGGGATTTGTTTCAGTTAGTTTGTACAGAGAGCCTCGTCCAACAGTGTACAGCAAGAAAGGATTGCTGTACACTTGTGAATCTGCAGTGACTGTAGTTCAAGGTGGACATTGCTGGGAAGAAAGACGCAGCTATGTTGCTGCCGTGCAATTACAGCTGTTAGATTGTGCCAATAAAAGCTCATTCGAGCTGTGCCAAATAATTATTTCAGCGATAAAATATTCCTTTGATTACCAAGATGATCAATCACATATTGGGATGAATCTAAAGCCCCGTGAAAATGGTACGATTTGCTGGTTAAATTCGTGTTCAATGCCTTGCACAGTAATCTGTTAACATCGCCATGAATGAACCATAGTTGAGATGCATCCCGCTTCTCAGCCGATCTACATTACAGGTCAATTGCCCGGCAGATACCTGAAGACTACAATCAACGCAACCCAGTCCCTTTGTTATTACATCAATGTGAGAGCAATTTGCTGCAGAGCTGGTTTTGAAGGACCTGATTAAACTAAATATGTAGAGTTGTTTTACACAGTGGTTTAATCAATCAAGGATTATACCTAAGACTGTAATCAATTCATGGGTCATACAATTAGATACAATTAATTGGCACCGTTCTGTAACCAAACCGCTGTTTTTTTGGCAGGCTAGCCATTGCTCGAGGGGAAATATCGGAGTGCCACAAGGGGTACGGTAGCATAGTGGTTATGTTACTGGACTTGTAATCCAGAGACGTGAGTTCAATAAATTCAGTTAATCTGGATTTTTTTTACAAAGCTACAATCAGTAATGAAACTACCGGATTGTCAGAAAACCCATCTGGTTCACGAATGTCCTTCAGGGAGGTAAATTTACCATCCTTACCCGGTCTGGCCTATATATAACTCCAGACCCACCGCAATGTGGTTGACTCTTCAATGCTCTCTGAAATGGCCCAGCGAGCCACTCAGTTGTACCAAACCGCTACAATAAAGTCAGCACTGTGGGAGTACCTTCATCACACGGACTGCAGCGGTTCACGAAGGCAGCTCACTACCACCTTCTCAAGGGCAATTAGGGATGGGCAATAAATGCTGGCCTTGTCAGCGACGCTCATATCCCATGAATAAATAAAAAAAATACCAGTCAACACAGATTTGTTGATAGAGAAAAAAAAAATTTGTTTTTAAAAACTTAAGATTTCCCCACATTTCTCTCTCACTGGATAAAGTGGGTAAGTAGGAAGGAGAGGGGTGAAATCCACTGGAGACAGTGAAAAATAAACTTTTCATGGTGACAACTGGCAATATTTACCACATCCTGGTGAATAAATTGTAATAAAAAGACCAGTCCTGATGACCTGGTGAGTATAACTCACTACTACTAATCCTACACCTACTATCACTACCAAGACCTCCAGTGTTAAGTATGTAATAACTCGATAGACTGAATACTGTAAACTCACTCAGATGCAAACCTGGCTCAACTTTATTTGGGCCCAAAGTGAGCACATGACATGGTGGCTTCCTTTATATACCAGGGCCGCATACAGCCCAATGACCTCCGACAGTGGCGCCCCCTGGTGGCTAGTAACCCCAAGCATTCCCTTTCAAGATCTTAGTATCAGTCTTTTTACAAGTTAAGACGGTCCGGGGCTTTCCTCTCACAAATTGATCGTCTCAGTTCAACTCCAGTTCTGGGTGAGCATTCTGAGTCAGTTATGGCTGGAGGCTGGGTAGCCGATCTGATGGAAGTGGCAATGACCATGTCAGAGATTGAAAATCCAGATGCATTGATGACGGCAGAGTCCTATGATGAATGAATATAGGTTGGTCGCTGATTGTATCTTCCTCAACTTGTTCCAGTTCATCCGTGTGCCGCAGCTTTATCTGATCAACATGTTTCCTGCATGTTTGCCCATTCTTGAGCTTGACGATAAACACTCTGTTACCCTCCTTGACCATAAAGTACTGACGACCCACTTGGCACCTTGACCATAATTTAGTACATACGCAGGATTGTTAACAGAGATGTCACGTGACACAGCAGCATGATCATGATACCGCTACTGATTTTGACGTCTGTTTTCAACATGATCGTTCAAGTCAGGATGGACGAAAGAGAGCTTGGCTTTGAGACCTCGCTTCATCAATAGTTCATCAGGGGAGACCCCGGTAAGCGTGTGGGGTCTTGTCCTGTAACTGAGCAATATGCATGACAAGCGAGTCTGCAGTGAACCTTGACTTACACGTTTTATACTCTGCTTGATTGTTTGGACAGCACGCTCTGCTTGACCATTAGAAGCAGGTTTGAATGGTGCTGACCTCACATGTTTAATACCATTGAGTTTCATGAAGTCTTGAAACTCCAGACTTGTGAAGCAAGATCCGTTGTTGCTCACAACAATGTCAGGCAGACCAGGAGTAGCAAACATAGCTGTGAATGTACTGGATGGCATGATTATACACTCTATCCACTTGGAATATGCATCCACCACAACAAAAAACATCTTTCCCAGGAAAGGACCCGCAAAATCAATGTGGAGCCTCGAATATGGTTTGGATGGCCATGACCACAGACTCAGCGGAGATTCCGTTGGTACTTTGCTTAGCTGCATGCAAGTGTTGCACTGATACACACATGATTCCAGATCAGAGTCAATTCCAGGCCACCATACGTGAGACCTGGCGATGGCTTTCATCATGACAATCCCAGGATGAGTGTTGTATAGATCACGTACAAATTTCTCTCTGTCCTTCTTAGGCATAACAACACGATTACCCCTCAGTAAACAATCTGACTGAATGGATAGTTCGTCTTTGCGACGGTTGTAAGGTTTGGACTCATCACACATTTCCATAGGTATAGCAGACCAATCACTACTAAGGACACAATGTTTTACAACTGATAAAATTGAGTCCTGTCTGGTCCAGGTCCTAAAGTTGAGCAGTGAGGGGTTCCTTCATAGAAACATAGAGACATAGAAAATAAGTGCAGGAGTAGGCCATTCGGCCCTTCGAGCCTGCATCACCATTAAATAAGATCATGGCCGATCATCCACATCAGTATCCCTTTACTGCTTTCTCTCCATACCCCTTGATCCCTTTAGCTGTAAGGATCCCATCTAACTCCCTCTTGAATATATCCAATGAACTGGCATCAACAACTCTCTGCGTTAGGGAATTCCACAGGTTAACGACTCTCTGAGTGAAGAAGTTTCTCCTCATCTCAGTCCTAAATGGCTTATCCATTATCCTTAGACTGTGTCCCCTGGTTCTGGACTTCCCCAACATCAGGAACATTCATCCTGCATCTAACCTGTCTAGTCCTATCAGAATCTTATATGTTTCTATGAGATCCCCTCTCATCCTTCTAACTCCAGTGAATAAAGGCCCAGTCGATCTAGTCTCTCCTCATATGTCAGTCCAGCCATTCCGGGAATCAGTCTGGTGAACCTTCGCTGCACTCCCTCAATAGCAAGAACGTCCTTCCTCAGATTAGGAGAAAATATTCCAGCTGAGGCTTCACCAAGGCCCTGTACAACTGCAGTAAGACCTCCCTGCCCCTATAGTCAAATCCCCTAGCTATGAAGGCCAACATACCATTTGCCTTCTTCACCGCCTGCTGTACCTGTATGCCAACTTTCAATGACTGATGTACCATGACACCCAGGTCTCGTTGCACCTCCCCTTTTCCTAATCTGCCACCATTCAGATAATATTCTGCCTTCATGTTTTTACCACCAAAGTAGATAACCTCACATTTATCCACATTATACTGCATCTTCCATGCATTTGCCCATTCACCTAACCTGTCCAAGTCACTCTGCAGCCTCTTAGCGTCCTCCTCACAGCTCACACCACCATCCAGTTTAGTGTCATCTGCAAACTTGGAGATATTACATTCAATTCCTTCATCCAAATCATTAATGTATATTGTAAAGAGCTGGGATCCCAGCACTGAGCCCTGCGGTACTCCACTAGTCACTGCCTGCCATTCTGAAAAGGACCCGTTCATCCTGACTCTCTGCTTCCTGCCTGCCAACCAGTTCACTATCCACGTCAGTACATTACCCCCAATACCATGTGCTTTAATTTTGCACACCAATCTCTTGTGTGGAACCTGTCAAAAGCCTTTTGAAAGTCCAAATACACCACATTCACTGGTTCTCCCTTGTCCACTCTACTATTACATCCTCAAAAAATTCCAGAAGATTTGTCAAACATGATTTCCCTTTCATAAATCCATGCTGACTTGGACCGATCCTGTCACTGCTTTCCAAATGCGCTGTTATTTCATCTTTAATAATTGATTCCAACATTTTCCCCACTACTGATGTCAGGCTAAACGGTCTATAATTACCGGTTTTCTCTCTCCCTCCTTTTTTACAAAGTGGTGTTACATTAGCTACCCTCCTGTCCATAGGAACTGATCCAGAGTCGATAAACTGTTGGAAAATGATCACCAATGCATCCGCTATTTCTAGGGCCACTTCCTTAAGTACTCTGGGATGCAGACTATCAGGCCCCGGGGATTTATCGGCCTTCAATCCCATCAATTTCCCTAACACAATTTCCTGCCTAATAAGGATATCCTTCAGCTCCTCCTTCTCACTAGATCCTCGGTCCCCTCGTACTTCCGGAAGGTTATTTGTGTCTTCCTTCGTGAATACAGAACCAAAGTATTTGTTCAACTGTTCTGCCACTTCTTTGTTCCCCATTATAAATTCTGAACCTGACTGCAAGGGACCTACATTCATCTTCACTAATCTTTTTCTCTTCACATATCTATAGAAGCTTTTGCAGTCAGTTTTTATGTTCCCGGCAAACTTCCTCTCATACTCTATTTTCCCGCTCCTAATTAAACCCTTTGTCCTTCTCTGCTGAATTCTAACTTTCTCCCAGTCCTCAGGTTTGCTGCTTTTTCTGGCCAATTTATATGCCTCTTCTTTGGATTTAACACTATCCTTAATTTCCCTTGTTAGCCACGGTTGAGCCACCTTCCCCGTTTTATTTTTACTCCAGACAGGGTCCAGACAGGGATGCACAATTGTTGAAGTTCATCCATGTGATCTTTAAATGTTTGCCTTTGCCTATCCACCGTCACCCTTTAAGTATCATTTGTCAGTCTATCCTAACCAATTCACGTCTCATACCATCGAAGTTACCTTTCCTTAAGTTCAGGACCCTAGTCTCTGAATTAACTGTGTCACTCTCCATCTTAATAAAGAATACTACCATGTTATGGTCACTCTTCCCCAAGGGGCCTCGCACAACAAGATTGTTAATTAGCCCTTTCTCATTACACATCACCCAGTCTAGGATGGCCAGTCCCCTAGTTGGTTCCTCGACATATTGGTCTGGAAAGCATCCATAACCAACAGTAGGTCTGCAGGTTGTGGCGTCTCCACCTCCGGTGTGGACAAAGGCAGACGGCTCAGTGCATCGGCACAATTCTCAGTGCCAGGTCTATGGCGAATGACATAATCATAGGCAGATAATGTCAGCACCCACCTCTGGATGCGGGACAATGCATTGGCATTGATACCTTTGTTTTCCGAAAACAATGAAATGAGTGGCTTGTGATCTGTTTCGTGTTCAAAGCGAAGACCAAACAGGTACTGATGCATATTTTTAACCTCATACACGCAGGCTAAAGCTTCTTTTTCTACCATGCTGTAGGCTCTTTCCACCTTTGACAAACTTTTAGAAGCATATGCAACAGGTTGTAGTTTACCCGATTCATGAGCTTGTTGGAGCACGCAGCCGACCCCATATGATGAAGCATCACAGGCCAATACTAGACGCTGACATGGATCATAATGTACCAGCATCTTGTTGATGCAAAGCAGATTTGTAGCTTTCTCGAAAGCTCTATCTTGACACACACCCCAAACCCAGTTGTCGCCTTTTCTGAGCAGCATGTGCAGTGGCTCGAATAAAGTGCTCAATCTAGGTAAGAAATTACCAAAGTAGTTAATAGACCAAGGAACGAACGCAGCTCCGTCACATTCTGAGGCCTGGGTGCATTTTTGATGGCCTTGGTTTTCAAGTCAACAGGCCTGATGTCATCAGCAGCAATCTTCCTCCCAGAAATTCGACTTTCGCTGCCATGAAGATGCACTTCGAACATTTCAGCCTGAGTCCCACTTTGTCCAGACGATGTAGAACCTCTTTAAGGTTGTTCAGGTGTTCGGCAGTGTCATGACCTGTGACCAGAATGTCATCTTGAAACACGACGGTTCTAGGGATGGACTTCAGTAAACTCTCCATGTTCCTCTGAAATATGGCTGCAGGCAAGCGAACTCCAAAAGGACCCCTTTTGTAGCTAAACAGTCCTTTATGAGTGTTGATGCACATACGTTTCTTCGATGTGTCGACGAGTTCCTGTGTCATATAGGCTGATGTCAGATCCAGTTTAGTGCACGACATCCCACCGGCTAGCGTTGCAATCAGCCTTCAGAAATGGGTGCTGATCCTATTGTGTTCCGAACACAGATGAGGCTGCACACAGGGAGGTTAAAGTAACAGTGACCTCAGTCTTTAATAAGACACTCCAGAGTGAGGAACAGACCTTTGGGGCCAGCTTATATGCAGTGCTCCCAAGGGATGCTGGGATCCCTTGGGAATTCAGGGGATGAGCTCCCTGGTGGCGGAACATGGGAGTGCATGCTTTACAGATACACAACATCACTCCCCCCGTCAAAGTCAAAGTGAAAATTATTTACAAGGTGAGGCGGTCGGGAGCCTTTCTTTCCCTGGTGGACCGCCTCGGTACAAATGTCTGTTCTGGTGTGTTGGCTGTGCCCTCGCTGGGCTGGCATGTTGTTGGTCCTGCAGGGCTGCTAGGTGAGCCTGGCCTTGCTGGGCTGCTGGGAGTGATGGGTTCAATTTCCTGGACTGGGGTAGTGTCGTTGATCCTTTGGGTGTGTGTTGTGGGCTCGAAAAAGGTGGTGTCTGCTTTGGGTTGTTCAGGGCGGTCTGTGAACCGCAGCCTCGTTTGGTCCAGGTGCTTTCTGCAAATTTGTCCATTATCTAGTTTGACCACAAACACCCTACTCCCTTCTTTAGCTATCACCGTGCCCACAATCCACTTGGAACCATGTCCATAGTTTAGCACATACACAGGGTCATTCAGATCAACTTCCCGTGACACAGTGGCGCGACCATCGTTTACATTTTGTTGCTGCCACCTGCTCTCTACCTGATCATGCAAGTTGGGGTGAACTAGCGAGAGTCTGGTTTTAAGTGTCCTTTTCATGAATAGCTCAGCCGGGGGCACCTCTGTGAGCGTGTGGGGTCTCGTACGATAGCTGAGCAGTACTCGGGACAGGCGGGTTTGGAGTGAGCCTTCTGTGACTCGTTTAAGGCTCTGTTTGATGGTTTGTACTGCCCGCTCTGCCTGCCCATTGGAGGCTGGTTTAAACGGGGCTGAGGTGACATGTTTGATCCCATTGCAGGTCATGAATTCTTTAAATTCGGCACTGGTGAAACATGGCCCGTTGTCACTGACCAGTATGTCAGGCAGGCCGTGGGTGGCAAACATGGCCCTCAGGCTTTCAATGGTGGCAGTGGCTGTGCTTCCCGACATTATTTCACGTTCAATGCATTTTGAAAAAGCATCCACCACCACCATTTTACCGAGAAACGGGCCCGCATAGTCGACCTGGATCCTCGACCATAGTCTGGAGGGCCAGGACCACAAACTTAGTGGTGCCTCTCTGGGCGCATTGCTCAACTGAGCACATATGCTGCATTGCCATACACAGAACTCTAAGTTAGAGTCGATACCAGGGAACAACACGTGGGATCTGGCTATCGCTTTCATCATTACTATACCCGGGTGTGTGCTGTGGAGATACGAGATGAACGTCTCCCTGACCTTTTTTGGTAGCACTACGCGGTTACCCCACAACAGGCAGTCTGCCTGAATGGACAGCTCATCCTTTCGCCACTGGAATGGCTTGATTGGCTCTTGCATTTCAAAGGAGATGCTGGCCCAGCTCCCATGCAGTACACAGTTTTTTACTAGGGTCAGCAGAGGATCATGGCTGGTCCAAGTCCTAATCTGGCGGGCCGTGATAGGTGATTTATCATTTTCAAACGCTTCCATGACCATTAACAAGTCTGCGGACTGCGCCACCATCAAAAAGTTTGCAGGCTGTGCCATTTCCACCCCCGTGGTGGGCAATGGTAGCCGACTGAGAGCATCCGCACAGTTCTCAGTGCCTGGCCTGTGGCGGATGGTATAGTTATACGCTGATAGCGCGAGTGCCCACCTTTGTATGCGGGCTGAGGCATTAGTATTTAATCCCCTTGTTTTCAGCGAACAGGGATATGAGGGGCTTGTGATCGGTTTCCAGCTCAAATTTGAGGCCAAACAGATACAGATGCATTTTCTTTACCCCGAACACACACGCTATTGCCCAATCATGCTGTAGGTCCTCTCAGCTTGGACAAGCTCCTGGAAGCATAGGCAACAGGTTGCAACTTCCCCGCAACGTTAGCTTGTTGTAATACACATCCGACTCCGTACGACGACGCGTCACATGCTAGCACAAGTCTTTTATACGGGTTATACAATACAAGCAGCTTGTTGGAGCATAAAATGTTTCTGGCTTTCTCAAAAGCAATTACTTGTTTTTTTCCCCATACCCAGTTCTCACCTTTGCGCAATAACACATGGAGGGGCTCTAAAAGGTTTAACCCCGATAGGAAGTTACCAAAATAGTTGAGGAGTCCCAGGAACGACCGCAGCTCTGTGATGTTCTGTGGCCTGGGCACGTTCCTGATAGCCTCTGTCTTGGCGTCTGTGGGCCAAATGCCATCCGCCGCGATCTTTCTCCCCAAAAACTCCATTTATGTTGCCATGAAGACGCATTTTGACCTCTTCAGCCGCAGCCCTACACGATTCAGTTGCTGGAGGATCTCCTCCAGGTTTTATAAGTGCTCGGCGGTGTGCCGACCCGTGACCAATATGTCGTACTGGAAGACTACCGTGTGTGGTACCGACTTGAGTAGGCTCTCCATGTTTCTCTGGAAGATCGCTGCAGCCGACCGAATTCCAAACGGGCACCTGTTGTAGATGAACAGTCCCTTGTGCGTGTTGATGCAGATGAGGCCCTTCGAAAACTCCTCCAGCTCCTCTGTCATGTAGGCCGAAGTCAGGTCGAGCTTGGTGAACGTCTTGCTTCCTGCCAGTGTCGCAAGTAGGTCGTCTGCCTTAGGTAGCGGGTATTGGTCCTGTAGCGAGAAATGATTAATAGTTACTTTATAATCGCCGCAAATCCTGACCGTGCCATCACTTTTGAGTACTGGAACAATCGGGCTGGCCCGCTCGCTGAATTCCACTGGATGCGTTGCAGCCTATCCAGCTCGATTTCCACTCTCTCCCTCATCATGTGAGGTACCGCTCACGCCTTATGGTGAATGGGTCATGCCTCTGGGACCAAGTGGATCCGCACCTTCGCCCCGGAAAAGCTTCCAATGCGTGGCTCAAAAAGGGAAGGAAATTTATTAAGAACCTGGATACATGAGGCCTCATCGACATGTGATAGCGCTCGGATGTCATCCCAGTTCCAGCGGATTTTGCCCAGCCAGCTCCTTCCAAGCAGTGTGGGGCCATCGCCCAGGACAATCCAGAGTGGCAGTTCGTGCACCATGCCCTTGTAGGTGACCTTGACCATGGCGCTGCCCAGGACAGTGATGAGCTCTTTGGTGTACGTTCTCAGTTTCTTGTGGATGGGGCTCAGGGCTGGTCTGAATGCCTTGTTGCACCACAGTCTCTCAAACATCTTTTTACTCATGATGGATTGGCTAGCGCCAGTGTCCAGTTCCATGGCTACGGGTAAGCCATTCAATTTTACATTTAGCATTATAGTGGACATTTCGTCGAAAATATGTGCACTTCGTGTACTTCAGCATCTGCCTCCTCTCTCTGAGGCTGGAAATTGCTTTGATCCACCATAGACCGATCTTCCTCTGCTACGTGGTGGTTAGCAGGTTTTGCAGAGCTTGCAGCTCGTTTGCAAGCTCATTGGAGGTGCCCCATTGTTCCACAGCTCTTGCAAACATACCCTTTGAAGCGGCATGAATAGGCTGAATGGAAGCCTCCACAATGCCAACCAGGTGTGAATTGCCTTGCATTCATCCTTTGTTGGGGACTCTGAGTCATCTGGGTCACCTGAGGCCTGCTGGCAGTTGCAGACTCGTGAGTTCTGCCGTGTACATTTCTGCTCGCAAACACAGTTCCAGTTAATTTATGAACAGCACTTGTGTGCTGAGAGATTTGTTTGGTGTTATCACTGGTGGACATAAACGCCTGCGCTATCGCAATGGCCTAACTGAGGGTTGGTGTCTCTACAGTCAAAAGTTTTCGTAGGATGGTCTCATGGACAATGCCCAGTACAAAAAAGTCTCTCAGCATTTGCTCCAGATAGCCATCAAACTCACATTGTCCTACAAATCGCCTTAGTTCGGCGACGTAGCTCGCCACTTCCTGACCTTCACATCGCTGGCACGTGTAGAACCGATACCTCGCCATCAGCACGCTCTCCCTTGGGTTAAGATGCTCCCGAACAAGTGTACACAGCTCCTCATACGACTTATCTGTGGGTTTCACTGGAGCCAGAAGATTCTTCATGAGGCTGTAGGTCAGTGCCCCGCAGACTGTGAGGAGGATCGCTCTCCTTTTTGCAGCGCTTCCTTCTCTGTCCAGCGCGTTGGCTACAAAGTACTGGTCTAGCCATTCGACATATGCTTCCCAGTCCTCACCCTCCGAGAACTTCTCCAGGATGCCCACAGTTTGCTGCATCTTTGCGTTGGATTCGTATTCTCGTCGCCAGTTATTGTGTTCCTAACACAGATGAGGCTGCACACAGGGAGGTTAAAGTGACAGTGACCTCAGTCTTTAATAAGACACTCCAGAGTGAGGAACAGGCCTTAGAGGCCGGCTTATATACAGTGCTCCGAAGGGATGCTGAGTTCCCTTGGAACTTCAGGGGATGAGCTCCCTGGTGGCGGAACATGGGAGTGCATGCTTTACAGATACACAACTGATCCTGTTTTGAAAATCGGTTGATCATGACCTTGTAGTCTCCACAATTCCTGACAGTGCCATCACTCTTCAACACAGGAACAATGGGGCTGGCCCATTCGTCAAATTCAACTTGTGATATGACCCCTTCACGTTGGAGTCTGCCCAGCTCAATTTCGACCTTCTCGGTCATCATGTACGGAACATCCCGAGCTTTGTGATGGACGGGTCTTACACCTGAGTCCAGGTAAATCTGCACCTTGGCTCCCATGAAATTGCCGATACCCAGTTCAAACAGCGAGGGAAACTTGCTCAGCACTTGAGCACGTGAAGTGTCATCTACCGATGACAGCTCTTTGATATCGTTCCAATTCCATTTGATTTTTTCGATCCAATTCCTGCCGAACAGCATTGGACCATTTCCTGGAATGATCCATAACAGTAGATCATGAACCACACTATTATACGATACCTTGACTATTGCACTGCCAATCACCGTTATGAGTTCTTTGGTCCAAGTACCTAACTTGGCATTGACTGGACTCAGCTTAGGCTTCACAGCCTTAGTGTCCCACAGCTTGTCGAATGTCCTTTAGCTCATTATCGATTGACTCGCACCCCTGTCCACTTCCATCGATACCGGCACGTCATTTAGTTTCACGTTATCGGTTGGCTCTTTGTCAGGAACGAATACAGTCCATACACTTCCTCCTCACGTATCTCGGGTTGCATATCCAGGTCCGCGCTGGACTGGTCATCATCATCCATGTGGTGAGTCACAGCACGCTTGCTCAGTTGTGGACACATTCGCTGAAGATGCCCCACTTTCGAACAGCCTTTACAGATGTACTGTTTAAAACGACACTGATGATGCCGATGATTGCCCCCACAACACCAACAGGGTGAAATCGAATTCGGACCCCTTGACGGACTTTGAGCAGCTACAGGTTTCGCATACGCAGTTAAGTAGGCCCTGCCATAAGCAGCTCTGCCGTACAACGACACAATCTTGTTACAGTACTTGCCTTGGAGTTCTGACTCTTCGATGATATCTGCCTTAAATTATCATCCGTCGTCATGCATGCCTGGGTCTTGCTCAAATCCACCGTCTCCGCAGCCAATAACTTCCGGAGGATCACCTTGTGGTTGACTCCTATTACGAAGAAATCTCGCAGCATGTCTCCCAATGCGTCTTCGAACTTACATGGCCCAGCAAGACGTCTTAGGTCGGCGACGAATTCCGACACATCCTGGCCCTCAGAACGAACATGCGTGTAGAATCGATAACATGAGATGATGATGCCTTCTTTTGGTTTGAGATGGTAACGTACCAGAGCACACAATTCCTCATAGTCCTTGTCCGTTGGACGTGCAGGCGAGAGGAGATTCTTTATGAGGCCATAGATTTTCGGACTGCAAACAGTGAGGAAAACCGCCCTGCGCCTAACTGCGTCAGTAGCTTCCTCCATTTTGTTGGCCATGAAGTACTACTCCAGGCGATCGATAAAATCCGACCTGTCCTCTCCCTCCACGAATCTCTCCAGAATTGCAATGGTGCTCATTTTGCATGCGAAGGTTCTTGAATTACCTCATCGCCAAATGTTATGTATGTCATAACTCGATAGACTGAATACTGTAAACTCACTCAGGTGCAAACCTGGCTCAACTTTAATCGGGCCCGAAGTACCCGCATTACATGGTGGCTTCCTTTATATACCTGGCCTGCACACACATGCGTACAGCCCAATGACCTCCGACAGTGGTGCCCCCTGGTGACTAGCAACCCCAAGCATACATACATGACATCCCGTACTTGCATTTAACACTGAGCCATACAGACCAGACAGACTCAGTTCCAATCCCAGTCTGTGCTGAGTTAATTGATTTCAGGCAGGGCAGCAGCAGAAGATCACAACTGGTCTCAGTGCCCTGGAGAAAGGACTCGGAATTAAATAAATCAGGCAAGATTCACAGACATGATAAGTCCTAATGGAATACGTGTGTGTATATGAATGCAGGTTTGTGTACATGTGTGTGTACATGTGTGTGTACATGTGTGTGTGTGTGTGTGTATTTGGCTGTAAAAAGAAAAAAAAGGCTTGCGCCTTTCACAAACTCAGGATGTTCCAAAGCCTTTAGAGGCAAGTAAGCACTTTTTGAAGTGTAGTCACTGTTCTAATGAGTACATGTGTGCAAGTGTATGTGTGTGTATTACGCGTGCATGGGTGCATATATGTGCATGTGTATGTGAATGTGTACACATCTGTGTATATGTGCATGTGCTTATATGTGTGTGTATATATGTGTGTGTGTATGTGTGTGTGTTTGACTATACATGTGTGGGTGTGTGTATATGTACATGTGTGTATATATGTACGTGTGTGCGTCTATATGTGTGTGTATGTATATGTACATGTGTGCATACATGTACGTCTATACATGTTTGTGTGTGTATGTGAGTGTTTGACTATATGTGCATGGGTGTACATGTACATATATATGTGCATGTGTGTGTCTATATGTTTGTGTATGTATACATACATGTGCGTACATATGTGCGTCTATGTATGTTTATGTATATATGTGTGTGTATGTGGGTGTTTGACTATAATATGTGCATGTGTGTGTATATGTACATGTGCGTCTATATATATGTCTGTGTGTGTGTACATATATATATGTGTGTACCCATTTAAGTACAGCTGGAAATGGTCGCCCTGCTAACCTGCAAGGACCTGGTTTGTGGTAACGCAGGTTGAGATGAAAATAGCGGTGATAATTGGGACGGGCGGACCACCATCGGCAGTATTGCTTTGGCAATTTCTGTCCATCTACTGTTCCATTTACAGGTGTTAATGAGGCAGCAATAAGACCAACCCCAGAATTCAGGATTGGTCTCACCACTGATCTGCACAATATCTGTTTAAGCTGTTCTGACTTCTTATCCAATGCTTTCCAGATGCAACTCAGTACCTGATTTGTCTCACTGCTAACTGCTTCACACCAATCCAGTGCTTTCAGAGTATGATCAATAATCACTCCAAAATACTTTTTCAACCACTGAAAGAAGTTTAAATTAACAAAAATATTTTAATGAATTTATTTTTAAAAATCAGCTTGGCTGGGCCAAAGCATCTCTGGATGTGTCCTGGAAGGCCTCTCAACTAAACAGGCCACTTTAAAAGAAAGACTTGCATTTATATAGCGCCTTACACGACCACCGGATGTCTCAGAGCGCTTTACAGCCAATGTAGTCACTGTTGTAATGTGAGAAACGCAGCAGTCAAATTGCACACAGCAAGCTCCCACAAACAGCAATGTGATAATGACCAGATAATCTGTTTTAGTGATGTTGATTGAGGGATAAATATTGGTCAGGACACTGGGGGGGGGTAACTCCCCTGCTCTTCTTCGAAATAGGGCCGTGGGATCTTGTACATCCATGTGAGAGAGCAGACGGGACCTCGGTTTAATGTTTCACCCAAAAGACAGCACCTCCGACAGTGCAGCACTCCCTTGGAGTGTCAGCCTAGATATTTGTGCCCAAGTTCCTGGAGGGCTTGAACCCACAACCTTCTGACTTGTAGGCGAGTGATCGACCCACTGAGCCACAACTAACACCTGTGGTGGCCCCGGTCAAGTATGAACTCGGCAGATCACTCAGCGACTGTCACATGCAAAACTTACAACGACCTACAGCTATTCTAGTTGCCTTTTAACAAAATGTTTGTGAAAGCTATTTTTTTTTTAATATTCATCAAATTATATGCCTCTACCTCTCCTCCTTTTATCTTCTGACATTTTCATCTCTACTCAATATCAAAGAATTCAGGTCCCCCAGTGTGAAACCTCAATAATATATTTCATTGCAGTATTAACCATGCTATTATCACTCCTCTCTATTGTGAAGCATTCAGACATCACTCCCAGCTGGTTACAATACACAGGAGTAGGTCTACATCCCACACCAGTGCTGTGCGGTAAGACAAGGTTATAAATGTGACAGACAGTTAACCCAGAGAATGATCTATTATACCATATGATATCAGTGGCAGTTTTTATCAAACCTTATGAGCTGAGATAGATACAATAGCAGCCATACACAAGCGGCGTATTGTCACTTGTCAATATCGCCTGCTCCCTGATTTGATGCTCTGCCTTATAGAAACCTCCAATTTCAGGAATTATTCATTGCAATTTCTTTCCATTTTTCAAATGTCTTTTTATGGATGTTGCAAATGTCGTTCAGTTTTACAGCTGTCCACAACAGATTTTCATGCGCTCCGTTATCCGGTTCGCGATGTGCCTTTTAAGCTAGAAACTAGGCCAGTTTTCTGAAATAGGATTTGCTTATCTTTCCTGTGTACACATTATATTACAATTATGTGCACAGTAATCCCACTGTGGAATACATCAAAGTGGGGTCAATAGGATTTTCTGCTATTAAAAAATCTCACTTTGAATTCTCCATGAAGATTTGCCTCTCCTATTTCTAATTTATGCCATCTATTTTATTCAATCCATCGGTGTTCCTGTGTGGATTAACCTCCACAACCAACCAAGTAAACAAGGGCAAGGATTTCATTATCCAGAAATCAAAAGTAAAATGCGATGCATAATAAGCCAAGTCATTCTAAAATGGGGGCGATTTTAACCCTACTCACTCAGCAGCAGCCTGGCGGGTTGGCAGTTAAAATCACCCAGGCTCTTACCTGCCCGAAAGACGCCATGATCGCAACATCTGCAATTTTACCCTGCTCCCCTGAGCAGGCAGCAAGGACACCCGCCCAGAGCCAGCCGGATCCTTCTTTACACGTGCATGTTGCGGCCTGATGACATCATTGAGACCCGGCTGTAATTTTAACGCAGGCCTGAGAGGGGAATCCACCTGGAGTGAATTGTTTTCCGGGGTGATTATGCGTGCAAACATTTTTGTGTCCTTCTGCACAGGTGCGCCGTGGACCCCGCCCCTTTTTGCACGTGCACGCTCGATCCGGTCCGGCAGTGCGGTTTATGAGGAAGCGGAATTGGGGTCGAACCGCACGGAGCTGCTGCTGGAGCCTGAGCCTGAGCCTGGGCCTGAGCCTGGGTCTGAGCCTAAGCCCGGGCATGGGCCTGGGCCTGAGCCTGAGCCTGGAACTGGGCTTGAGCCTGGGCCTGGGCCTGACCCTGAGCCTGGGCCTAAGCCTGAGCCTGGGACTGAGCCTGAGCCTGGGCCTGAGCCTGAGCCTGGGCCTGAGCCCGAGCCTGAGCCCGGGCATGGGCCTGGGCCTGAGCCTGAGCCTGGGCCTGAGCCCGAGCCTGAGCCCGAGCCTGAGCCTGGGCCCAAACATGAGCCCAAGCCTGAGCCTGGGCCTGAGCCTGAGCCTGGGCCTGGGCCCGAACCTGGGCCTGAAGCTGGCCCCGAGCCCGAGCCTGCGCCCGGGCATGTGCCTGGGCCTGAGCCTGGAACTGAGCCAGGGCCTGAACCTGGGCCTGAACCTGGGCCTGAGCCTGGGCCTGAACCTGGGCATGAGCCTGGGCCTGAACCTGGGCATGAGCCTGGGCATGAGCCTGGCCTGAACCTGGGCCTGAACCTGGGCCTGAACCTGGGCCTGAGCCTGAGCCTGAGCCTGGACCTGAGCCTCTGCCTGAATCTGAGCCTGAGATGGGCCTGAGCATGAGCCGGGGCCTGGGCCTGGGCCTGGGCTGAAGCCTGGGCTTAAACCAGAGCCTGAGCTTGAGCCTGGGCCTGAGCCTGCGCCTGAGCCTGGGCCTGAGCCTGGGCCTGGGCCTGGGCTTGAGCCTGAGCCTGGGCCTGAGCCTGAGCCTGAGCCTGGACCTGAGCCTGAGCCTGGGCTTGAGCCTGAGCCTGGGCCTGAACTTGGGCCTGAGTCTGGGCCTGAGCCTGCGCCTGAGCCTGAGCCTGGGCCTGAGCCTGGGCCTGGGCCTGGGCTTGAGCCTGAGCCTGGGCCTGAGCCTGAGCCTGAGCCTGGGCCTGAGCCTGGGCTTGAGCCTGAGCCTGGGCCTGAACTTGGGCCTGAGCCTGGGCCTGAGCCTGGGCCTGGGCCTGGGCCTGGGCTTGAGCCTGAGCCTGGGCCTGAGCCTGAGCCTGGGCCTGAGCCTGAGCCTGGGCTTGAGCCTGAGCCTGGGCCTGAACTTGGGCCTGAGCCTGGGCCTGAGCCTTAGCCTCAGCATGAGCCGACATGAGCCTGAACCTGGGCCTGACCCTGAGCCTGGGCCCGAGTCTGGGCCTGAGCCTGGGCCTGGGCCTGGGCCTGAGCCTGAGCCTGAGCCTGGGCCCAAACCTGGGCCTGAGCATGAGCCTGAGCCCAAGCCTGGGCCTGGGCCTGGCCCGAGCCTGGGCCTGGGCCTGAGCCTGAGCCTGAGCCTGGGCCTGAGCCTGGGCCTGAGCCTGAGCCTGGGCCTGAGCCTGAGCCTGGGCCTAAGCCTGGGCCTGAACCTGAGCCTGAGATGAGCCTGGGCCTGAGCCTGAGCCTGAGATGAGCCTGGGCCTGAGCCTGAGCCTGAGCCTGGGCCTGAGCCTGGGCCTGGGCCTGAGCCTGAGCTTGAGCCTGGGCCTGAGCCTGAGCCTGATATGAGCCTGGGCCTGAGCCTGAGCCTGGGCCTGAGCCTGAGCCTGAGCCTCGGCCTGGGCCTGGGCCTGAGCCTGGGCCTGCGCCTGAGCCTGAGCCTGTTACTGGGGCCTAGAATATCGCTGTGATTGACTACATGATTTGCACAGCCTTCTGAGAGAGAGGAAATCGGAGAGAGAGAGAGTGGGGGGAGAGAGAGTGAGTGTGGGAGAGAGAGAAAGAAAGTGGAGGGGGAGAGAGAGAGAGAGTGGGTGGAGAGAGAGAGAAAGAGACTGGGTGGGGGGAGAGAGAGAGAGTGGGGGAAGAGAGAGAGTGGGGGGGAGAGAGAGACTGGGTGGGGGAGGAAGGTGGGGAGAGTGAGAGAGAGAGAGAGAGAGACTGGGTATGGGGGGCGGAGAGTGAGTGAGAGTGGAAAGAGTGAGAGAGAGCAAGTGGGTGAGATTGAGGGTGCCTGGGCCTGAGCCTGGAACTGGGACTGAGCCTGAGTCTGGGCTTGAGCCTGAGCCTGAGCCTGGGCCTGAGTCTGAGCCTGAGCCTGGGCCCAAGCTATGGGCCTGAGCCCGAGCCTGAGCCCGGGCATGGGCCTGGGCCTGAGCCTGAGCCTGGGCCTGAGCCTGAGCCTGAGCCTGAGCCCGAGCCTGAGCCCGAGCCTGAGCCTGGGCCTGAGCCTGGACGCAAACATGAGCCCAAGCCTGAGCCTGGGCCTGAGCCTGGGCCTGGGCCCGAACCTGGGCCTGAAGCTGGCCCCGAGCCCGAGCCTGCACCCGGGCATGGGCCTGGGCCTGAGCCTGGAACTGAGACAGGGCCTGAACCTGGACCTGAACCTGGGCCTGAGCCTGGCCTGAATCTGGGCATGAGCCTGGGCCTGAACCTGAGCCTGGTCCTGAGGCTGAGCCTGAGCCTGAGCCTGAGCCTGAGCCTGAGCCTGGTCCTGAGCCTGGGCCTGAGGCTGAGCCTGAGCATGAGCCTGAGCCTGAGCCTGAGCCTGAGATGAGCCTGAGCCTGAGCCTGGGCCTGGGCTTGAGCCTGAGCCTGAGCCTGGGCCTGGGCCTGGGCCAAAGCCTGGGCCTGAACCTGAACCAGAGCCTGAACTTGAGCCTGGGCCTGAGCCAGAGCCTGAGATGAGCCTGGGCCTGAGCCTGGGCCTGAGCCTGGGCCTGAGCCTGGCCCTGGGCCTGAGCCTGGCCCTGGGCCTGAGCCTGAGCCTGAGCCTGGGCCTGAGCCTGAGCCTGAGCCTGAGCCTGGGCCTGAGCCTTAGCCTCGGCATGAGCCTGGGCCTGAGTTCGAGCCTGGGCCTGAGCCTGGACATGAGCCTGAACCTGGGCTCGAGCCTCAAGTCTGCTGGAGCCTGAGCCTGAGCCCGAGCCTGGGCCTGAACCTGGGCCTGAGCCTGAGCCCGAGCCTAAGCCCGAGCCTGAGCCTGAGCCTGGGCCCAAACCTGAGCCCAAGCCTGAGCCTGGGCCTGGGCCTGAACCTGGGCCTGAACCTGGCCCCGAGCCTGAGCCTGCGCCCAGGCATGGGCCTGGATCTGAACCTGGTGAGCCTGGGTCTGAACCTGGGCCTGAACCTGGGCCTGAGCCTGAGCCTGGGCCCGAGCCTGGGCCTGAGCCTGGGCCTGAGCCTGGGCCTGAGCTTGAGCCTGGTCCCAAACCTGGGCTTGAGCATGAGCCTGGGCCTGAGCCTGAGCCTGAGCCTGGGCCTGAGCCTGGGCCTGAGCCTGGGCCCGAGCCTGGCCCTGAACCTGGGCCTGAGCCTGGGCCTGAGCCTGAGCCTGAGCCTGGGCCTGAGCCTAAGCCTGAGCCTGGGCCTGAGCCTGAGCCTGAGCCTGAGATGGGTCTGAGCCTGAGCCTGAGCCTGGGCCTGAGCCTGGGCCCGAGCCTGGCCCTGAACCTGGGCCTGAGCCTGGGCCTGAGCCTGAGCCTGAGCCTGAGCCTGAGCCTGCGATGGGTCTGAGCCTGAGCCTGGGCCTGAGCCTGGGCCTGAGCCTGAGCCTGCGCCTGGGCCAGAGCCTGGGCCTGAGCCTGAGCCTGTTACTGGGGCTTTTGGCTGGGTGGGGGGAGAGAGAGAGAGTGGGGGGAGAGAGAGACTGGGTGGAGGGAGGGTGGGGGAGAGAGAGAGAGATTGGGTATGGGGGGTGGAGAGTGAGAGAGAGTGGAAAGTGGAAAGTGAGAGAGAGCAAGTGGGGGAGAATGAGGGAGCCTGGGCCTGAGCCTGGAACTGAGCCAGGGCCTGAACCTGGGCCTGAGCCTGGGCCTGGGCCTGAGCCTGGGCCTGAACCTGGTCATGAACCTGGGCCTGAGCCTGAGCCTGGGCCCGAGCCTGGACCTGAGCCTGGGCCTGAGCCTGGGCATGAGCCTGGGCCTGAGCCTGAGCCTGGGCCCAAACCTGGGCCTGAGCATGAGCCTGGGCCTGAGCCTGAGCCTGAGCCTGGGCCTGAGCCTGAGCCTGGGCCTGAGCCTGGGCCCGAGCCTGGCCCTGAACCTGGGCCTGAGCCTGAGCCTGAGCCTGAGCCTGAGCCTGGGCCTGGGCCTGGGCCTAAGCCTGGGCCTGAACCTGAGCCTGAGATGAGCCTGGGCCTGAGCCTGAGCCTGAGATGAGCCTGGGCCTGAGCCTGAGCCTGAGCCTGAACCTGGGCCTGGGCCTGAGCCTGGGCCTGAGCCTGAGCCTGAGCTTGAGCCTGGGCCTGAGCCTGAGCCTGAGATGAGCCTGGGCCTGAGCCTGAGCCTGAGCCCGGGCCTGGGCCTGCACCTGAGCCTGAGCCTGTTACTGGGGCTTTTGGCTCATTGCCAGGACCTTTGCCTAGAATATCGCTGTGATTGACTATACGGACATTTGCACAGCCTTCTGAGAGAGAGGAAATCGGAGAGAGAGAGAGTGGGGGGAGAGAGAGAGATTGTGGGAGAGAGAGAAAGAAAGTGGAGGGGGAGAGACAGAGTGGGTGGGGGGAGAGATAGAGAGTGGGGGAAGAGAGAGAGAGTGGGGGGAGAGAGAGACTGGGTGCGGGGGAGGGTGGGGAGAGAGAGAGAGAGAGAGAGAGAGAGAGAGAGAGAGAGAGAGACTGGGTATGGGGGGTGGAGAGTGAGAGAGAGTGGAAAGAGTGAGAGAGAGCAAGTGCGGGAGAGTGAGAGTGAGAGAGAGAGAGAAAGAGAGAGACTGGGGCAGAGCAAGAGAGAGACTGGGGTGCAGAGGGAGTAAGAGAGACTGGAGGAGAGTGAGAGAGAAAGACTGGAGAGAGTGAGAGAGAGCGTGGGGGAGAGTGAGAGTGGGGGAGACTGTGGGGAGAGTGAAAGAGTGGGGGCCGAGAGAGAGGGGGTGCACAGAGCGAGCGAGAGAGATTGGGGGAGAGAAGGGCAGAAAGAGGCTGGGAGGAGGCAGAGAGAGGGGAGGCAGAGAGAGAGAGGACAGGGAGAGGGTATTGGAGGGGAGAGGGAGAGAGGGAACTCAGGGAGAGGAGGTCAGAAACTCGTGAGGTGGGGGCGGGGGCGGTGAAGAACAGGGAGAGCACAGTGGGGGCGGGGGAAAAATGTGATCCAGATCTAAAGGGGGGGGTTGAGAACGAGAACGTGATCCAGGTGGTGAGGTGAGACGGATCACGTTCCTCTAACTCCACCTCCTTTATACCCACACTATGTTCCCCCTCTCCTCCCCCTACGCCTGGGTGATTTCTCGGAAAGCTCGGTGCATGTGTGGCAGGTGACATCATTGGACTGGACGAAATCTGGAAGTCACGACACTGTCACTATTCATGTCATACTGAATAAACCTCTTAACAATCGGTGACCCACACACAATGACCCATCGAAGGCGGGGGTGGGTGAGGGGTAAGGTCAGGAACCCGGGGGGGGGGGGGCAGTGCGGGGGGTGGTGGGTCAAGAAGGTCAGGAACCTGTCAGTGGGGGGCGGGGGGGGTTGGGGGAGGGTGGAGCAAGACAGGGACGCCAGCATGAGTCAGAGCATTTAGGAGAGATGGGGAAAAAAAGGTTTGTCAACAAGTTATCATGTTCTCCTTATCCAATAATTCCCATCAATAATATAAAAATGATATATCAAAGGATATTTCATGCATGCTGTGATATTTCAATTTCCGCCGATATGACAACTGTGTAACTGACAATCAACAAATCCGTGTATAGGTTGTCGTCAGCCTCACAAGTGGGCATTCAAACAAAATCAGGACACACGTAGACTCCATGAAATATTGTAAATGTCACTGGAGAATATATTTGATTGTATTTAAATGATTTTATTGGGATTTGTTTGGATGTGGGAATGCAGAGTAGCCATAGGATGCCACTTCATCAATGGGGAGATTTTATTTTTCCCTCCTCTTCTGTGACGAACGCATTGACTCCTGGCCCGAGTGGCCAAGAATCAGGCATAAACTGAAAAACCATGGCCTACAAAGTGGCCACCTTAGCACCTCCCGTTATCACCTCCGGGGGGCGATAACGGGCCACCAACGGCTTAGCGACCGGGCGCGGCGAGAAGATTGACTCCCGCTATGTCCAGCGGGAGGCTTGCAGCGGCGGTACGGCGTTGTGCTCTGATCTCCTTCGCCCGGAGGTCGTGATGTCATCGCCCCGGTATCGCCCCGGACGGGAACTTGAGTTCCACCTCCTGCAGCGTCGCCGGGCGACAACACCGGCAACTGCAGGAGGCGTTCATCGGGAGGCCGGGCACTTCGGGGGCGATGCTCAATGGCGAGGGCACCGAGGTAAGTAAAAAGAAATGCTGAAATGCTCTTTCTGGGGGGGTTTTCTTAAATGCTTTTCACCCCGTGATCGAGCAGCCTGGCACTCTGCTACGGTGCGTCGGGCCGATTGGGCCGGATCGTGGCTGCTGTCGGTGCCCAGGTAAGTTTTTCCTTCGCAGGGCCTGCAGCGATGGTTCTGCCCTCTACGGGAGGGAAGAAGCCTTCCAACGTGACAGCACTGCACGGCCCATTGTGCTGCGCTGCCTCTTGCGCTCCAGGTAGGAAGTGTACTGCTTGATTTAGCGCCCCATTTCCTTCCTGGAGCGCAAACGCCAAATTTTTTTAAAGTTGAAAAACATTAGCGTCTGGCGCTTATTTTTTTAACTTTTAAAAGTTAGCAAATGGAGCGCTCCCGAATTTCTCCCCTCCCAAGCAGGTAGTTCAACCACAGAGGATAGCTCATTCAGATCCTCAGACAGTTCCAGCCGTGAAACGCTGAATGGTAGGCCTTCAGAGACCTTCACCACTTTTCAACTTCATGACCTGAGGTGCTGAGGCCAGCTGGAGGGCTCCGTCCACTGTCCAAGTATCAAGGACGCGTGACCTTCCTTGTCTGTATGGCTCAGCCATTCACCAGATAAGCCCAGTGAACTATAAGGGTGCCCAGTTTTGAAGAGCTAACTTTAAACAGCACCAATCTGGCATGGCGTGAATGTTATCAAAAGGTGAATGGAGGGCAAATAGTTAAAAGCACTACACGGCTCACCAGAGACATCAAAACATGTTTCAAGGTAGGCCACAGTTCTGTTTATTGTAAGTTGACCTATTATTGGTATCTTTCTCTGTTGGACAAGAATTGACTGTTGGAGGAATTATCTTTCTGCCCCTCTCCATTATGCTGACTGTTTAATAAAGTGAAAATAACCTCTTAAATCTGTCCGCAACAAGATTTAAAGGTCCATTCCTTGGAAGTCTTACAAAATTCCTTTTATTTTTCTGATCATTACCCCTGTATCTATCATTTTGTTCCAAAATCCAGTTTAAAAAAAATAAATTGCCAGTGCTACAAACGTTACTTTTAATTCCCAAGTTACCTAGATGCGTTCAGCCATTATACTTCCTTGGGCTGAATTTCAGAATGCTGAGTAGAGAGGGCAAAGTGGCAGGACTGGACATTGAATCCAGCTATTCCCCACTTCAGTCGGGGTGAGTACTTATCATACAATGAACTGCCCTCCCAGACACCAGCCCGTCTCCTCCTCTGTCAGGAGCAGTGCTGAAAGTGAGCAGGGAAGAAGGATAGTGGCCCACCAACACCCAAAGTAAAATATTTACCCGTTTTTCTCACTAAACACAGGCCGTGCAGCAGTGATGGCAAAAAAATGATCTATCCTGCCTTTCCTAGACTATTTCTTTACATATCAGGAAGCCAGCCGAGCAGATAAGATTGAAAATAAACCATGAAAGCCGGAAATCTGAAATCAAAACAGAAAATGGAACCATTATCACACGTTATTGTGCAACTCTGTACAGTCTACATCGTGGGCTGCCCCGACCTGTGTGAGGAACTCCAGGAACTTGAGCACATAAATCTAAGCTGACACTCCAGTGCAGTGCTGAGGGAGTGCTGCACTGTTGGAGGTGCTGTTTTTTGGAGGCTCCATCTGCTCTCTCAGGTGGACGTAAAAGATCCCATGCCACTATTTCAAAGAACAGCAGGGGAGTTATCCCCGCTGTCCTGGCCAATATTTATCTCTCAATCAACATAACAAAAACAGATTATCTGGTCATTATCACATTGCTGTTTTTGGGGGCCTGCTGTGCTCAAATTGGCTGCCGTGTTTCCCACATTACAACAGTGACTACACTTCAAAAGTACTTCATTGGCTGTAAAGTGCTTTGTGATGTCCGGTGGTCATGAAAGGCGCTATATAAATGTTTTTTCTTTTTCATCCTAGATATTGACTTATGTGTTCCTAACACAGATGAGACTGCACACAGGGAGGTTAAAGTAACAGTGACCTCAGTCTTTATTAAGACACTCCAGAGTGAGTAACAGGCCTTAGGGGCCGGCTTATATACAGTGCTCCCAAGGGATGCTGGGATCCCTTGGGACTTCAGGGGATGCGCTCCCTGGTGGCAGAACATGGGAGTCCATGTTTTACAGATACACAACAATCAATTGCTGTTTTTGGGAGCTTGCTGTGCTCAAATTGGCTGCCGCGTTTCCCACATTACAACAGTGACTACATTTCAAAAGTACTTCACTGGCTGTAAAGTGCTCTGAGATGTCCAGTGGTCGTGAAAGGCACTATATAAATGTTTTTTTTCTTTTTCATCCTAGCTATTGACTATTTTATGTGCTGAGTGACTGAATCCCAATAGACTTATTTTGCCAATACTGACAGTGACCCTTGCAGTGCCTTAAAACATGTCAATGATGAACCATTCATGTGGGGCAAGGCAACAGTCTATTCCCCCTTTAAAAGACAGATGATTAATTTTGATTTTTGATACTTTGCGTGGTGCATTGTCTAGCATTTAGCAATCTCCAATGAGCATGGGGATTGCATTTTCTTTCATCTAAAAATGCAAGGATATTTGCTGCATTTAATTGAAACCTATTCTCTGTTAGTCATTGTAGGAAGGATTTTTCTTCTTTTACATTTCAAACTGCTGTCTCCCAGGAGCGACAGATAATCCAGAACTGGGAGAAAAAAGGTTTTAATTAGTACTTAAAAAAAAAAAGTTGCTTAATAGCAATTGGAGGATTTGAACTCTGCCTTACTATCCACAGGTTTCATTCCTTTCAGGGCTGGAGGCAGTGACTTTATAGAACTGCGCACACAAACTGGCTGCTGCGTTTCCTACATTACAACAGAGACTATACTTCAAAAGTACTCATTGGCTGTGAAGTGCTTTAGAATGTCCGGTGGTCATGAAAGGCACTATATAAATGCAAGTAAATCAGTCAGTCTGTCTGTCTGTCTGTCTTTTTTTTCATACTAACCGGTTCCACATTTCTAAGAGGACTGGAGGCCATGAGACCCCGGATTTTTATTTTACATTAAACATTGTGCATTGTAGCTAATGTTGAGCACATTCATATGTCAGAATTGATAAATTCTTAATACAAAAAAAACCCACAATGATATTTGGGATTTCGACAGACAATCAGACACAGCTTCTTCAAAACCGATCTCAACAATCAGGCTCTCTCTCCAAGCCCCCACCCTCAACGTTCACAGAAACACCCTACCCCCTCCAACTTTGACAGTTCACACTTGCTCTCCCCTTCCCCTGCCAAACCCACGCAAATCTGCTGGTACCATTCTTCCACCCCCTGTCCGTGCCACACTCTCCTTCCGTCCCTGTTGGTGTCTGCACGCTCCCTTTGTTCCCCCTCTCAGCGCATGCTGGTACTACCTTCCCCCAGGTCGTGCTACTCCCAGCTCTCCCCAAGAATGCTGCGCCCAGCTTTTCTCCTCTCTCCGTTCCCAACACATTGCTTCTGCCCCTGACAAATGTCACTGCGGGTGGCTTCCTCCTTCCATCCCCCTTCCCCCCTTGCCTTCGTGCCCTGCTCCTGAACTCCTGCTGTGACTCACACCAGTGCACAGGATTTCCTAATCTCCCGTGAACTCCCGCCCACAGTCTGCAGCGCCGTCAATCATCGATCGCCGGCGGGTCAGCAGGTGGGAGCACAAGAGCAGCGCTCAGGGGAGGGGCCCAGTCGGCACGGAGTTTACTTTGCGAACACTCACAGTGCCCCCCAAATTCTTGTCAAATCTGCGTTAAATGTGGCTGGTTGGAATATATGCTGAAAATAGACCAAAATAATCCAGCCAGATAACTTCTGAGTGGGGGTGGGGTAATGGTGGGGGGGGGGGGGGGGGTGGGGGTGGTTAGGGGGAGAGTTTGGTTTTCGGCAATAGTGCAAAATAGCCAATCAGGTGTTGGCCACCCACTTTACACACATTCTGGCTGCTTTGCCATTGGCCGAATTGGGCTGCTGATTCTTTATCACCCATTTTACACTCGAGCCGAGGACCAATTTCACCCCAACATAATCCGTTCGCTTGAGAAGGTGGCGGTGAGCCGCCTTCTTGAACCGCTGCAGTCCGTGTGGTATATATATCTATGTATGAAAACCTAAATAAACTTAAAAAATTATGTAAATGTGCACCAAACTGAATACTGCCTGGAAATGAAAGGCAGGTTAACATTTTGGGAGGGACCCTTCATTAAACATTAAGGGTGGTATATTCTACTTTTGCTCACTTCGGGCCTCCTGTCCAACTCCAGGGACTTGAGCACATAAATCTCGGCTGAAGCTCCAGTGCAGTGCTGAGGGAGTGCTGCACTGTCAGAGGTACCGTCTTTCTGGTAAAACGTTAAACCGAAGCCCCGCCTGCCCTCTCAGAGATCCCATGGCATTATTTCGAAGAAGAGCAGGGGGGAGTTATCCCCGGTGTCCTGGCCAATATTTGTACCTCAATCAACATAACAAAAACAGATTATCTGGTCATTATCATATTGCTGTTTGTGGGAGCTTGCTGTGCGCAAGTTGGCTGCCGCGTTTCCCACACTCCAAAAGTACTTCATTGGCTGTAAAGCACTTTGAGACGTCCGGTGGTCGTGAAAGGCGCTATATAAATGCAAGTCTTTCTTTCTTTCCCGAATCCGGCGTCAGGAGGCCTGAACTACTTGCAGTTTCAGCCTTATCGGAATGTAGAAGGCAAGCTGTGGGGGAGGGCAGGTTTTTTTTGGTTGACGTCAGTGTATGGAACTGGAATCTTATCCTTCTGTTCCACACAAGGGTAGTGGTTAGAGTTTCCCCCGACCCTACCTATTTCATGTTCCACTCGTCATTTCCTATTATATTATTCCTCAGAATGAATTGTGAACATCTGTCCCTGATACAAGATAGTACCAATGGAAACTGCCTTTTTCATGCTGTTCCTCTGCTAAAGTTAAACCCGTGCTTTCTTAATGTCCACGAATTCAACATGTGTGTGGCATTTCTGTCTTCTGATGTGTGGTCTTTCAATCAGTCACAGACAAAAGATGACATATTTATAGAACTGGAATTGGTTGACGGATGACTGTAATGCTCCACCAATAAACTAGAACCGATCAATCCGAGCTCTTTCCTGGTATCCTCGTTATATTAATCTCTATTTTCCCACCTGCTTTCCCTACAGATCCTTGGCAAGGCTCCCAATCTAGATTCCAGACTTCGGATCAGCTTCCCCCTTTGAGCTGGAGCTTTCATTAAATTTCTTGTGGTCTGAGTTATCTGTTTGCTGGAGGAGCGGGGGGAATTGGCGAATCCTTCCGATCCCGCTCGGCCCGCAAGGAGTCAAGCAAGGGGCAGCACTCGCACTGTGAGCTCAACACCCCACCCCCCCCCTCCCCCCGCTCCTGAATAAGGAGGACCACACCGAAGGGAGGCATCAGTGAGAAAGTGGAGAATAAGTAAAGTTTGAAAACAAAAATGGAATTGGAAAGTTTCCCACAATTAATGGAACTGCACACGACGGAGCAAAACTTCTATCTCAGAGTCTTGGTTAGCTCCTTTGGGAAGCGGGGAGAATAAAATATTCAGTGAAAATGCCACATTTTTACCCCAGTGTTATCTTTGCGCAATATTCTCCTGAAGTAAGTGGTCAACTTGCCCCTGCCTCTCTCCCTTCAATAAACATTAGCTGGTAGAAGGTAACACAGCCATGTTGAGATGATTGAACAGTAGGGGGAGAAATTGGGTGCATTTGCGTCTCCCGGGGCACAAATGCCTTTACGACCGGGCGCGGCGCTAACATCAACTGCCGCCATATTGGGCGGAGGTTGACCGGCGATGCAATAGCGTTACGCCCCAATCTCCTGCGCCCGGAGATCGTGATGTCATCGCCGCGCGCATCGCCCTGTTAGCGCCCCGGACCCGAAATTCACATTTGCCCTCTGCAACAGCGCCGGGCAACAACACTGGCATCTGCGGCCGGCCACTACCGGGGCGGTGATTAAAGGACGAGGTAAGTAAAAAAAAACTTACCTTTGTTGTCACCATTTTCTTCGCGACTTGCTGCCCGCAATCGTTCAGCCCGCCACTCTGCTTGAGAGCTGGGCTGATCGCGTGGGATCGCCATGGGTTTAGAGGTCTAGGTCGGTGATTTTTAAATTGCAGAACCTGCAGTGATGGCCCTTCCCTGTACAGGAGGGAAGGGCCCTTTGAACGTAGCAGCACTGCACGGCCCAGCCTCCATTCTCGCCTGCACCCTTTAGCGCTCCAAGAAGGAATTAGAGCATTTGATTAGCGTTCCACTTCCTTCCTGGAGCGCTAAAACCAACGGGGTGATAACGAATTTCACCCCTTTCAGTCAATAAAAGACTGGGCCATGTTGAAAAATAATATCAATGTTCAACAGGAAGTCTGCCGACTATTAAAAAGCGTCCAAATCCTGGTGCAGTTGTGAGAGAGACAGGACGACTGAGGGGACCCACCACATCTTGTGCTCGAAAGTGTTATTGGAAAGATTTCAAAATCAATTCAAGATTAAAGAGTATTATTGATTGTGATTTTTAGAAATTCACTGAATGTATTTTAACATGGATGGAGATTTCTGTACATCAAAGTGGGATCTTATTATAGGTGATATTCTCCATCTTCGTTTCTAATCAACTATATTTCCCAATGTGATAAAAGGAGTTTGTGTGATATTTGATAGTGTAAATTGATCCAGATTATTGCTTATCATTTATTAACAGGTAAATTATTACGATCAAGCATTCTTGATTAGAAATCCCGCCATGGCCTCGCCCCTCCCGATCTCCATAATCTCCTCTAGCCCTACAAGCCTCCGAGATCTCTGTGCTCCTCCAATTCTGGCCTCTTGCATATCCCCGATTCTCATCGCTCCACCACTGATGGCCGTGCCTTCAGCTGCCAAGGCTCGAAGCTCTGGAATTCCCTCCCTAAACTTCTCTCTCCTCCTTTAAGACTATTGTGTTCCTAACACAGATGAGGCTGCACACAGGGAGGTTAAAGTAACAGTGACCTTAGTCTTTATTAAGACACTCCAGAGTGAGGAACAGGCCTTAGGGGCCGGCTTATATACAGTGCTCCTAAGGGATGCTGGATCCCTTGGGACTTCAGGGGATGCGCTCCCTAGTGGCGGAACATGGGAGTGCATGCTTCACAGATACACAACATCACTGCCCCCGCCAAAGTCAAAGTGAAAACTATTTACAAGGTGAGGCGGTCAGGAGCCTTTCTTTCCCTGGTGGACCACCTCGGTACAAATGTCTGTTCTGGTGTGTTGTCTGTGCCCTCGCTGGACTGGCGTGTTGTTGGCCCTGCAGGGCTGCTGGGTGAGCCTGGCCTTGCTGGCCTGTTGGACGTGATGGGTTCAATTTCCTGGTCCGGGGTGGTGTCATTGATCCTTTGGGAGTGTGTTATGTGCGCGAAAAAGGTGGTGTCTGCTGTGGGTTGTTCAGGGCAGTCTGTGAACCGCAGTCTCGTTTGGTCCAGGTGTTTTCTGCAAATTTGTCCATTGTCTAGTTTGACTACAAACACCCCACTCCCTTCTTTAGCTATCACCGTGCCCGCGATCCACTTGGGACCATGTCCATAGTTTAGCACATACACAAGGTCATTCAGATCAATTTCCCGTGACACAGTGGCGCGACCATCGTTTACATTTTGTTGCTGCCACCTGCTCTCTACCTGATCATGCAGGTTGGGGTGAACCAGCGAGAGTCTGGTTTTAAGTGTCCTTTTCATGAATAGCTCAGCCGGGGGCACCCCTGTGAGCGAGTCGGGTCTCGTGTGGTAGCTGAGCAGTACTCGGGACAGGCGGGTTTGGAGTGAGCCTTCTGTGACTCGTTTAAGGCTCTGTTTGATGGTTTGTACTGCCCGCTCTGCCTGCCCATTGGAGGCTGGTTTAAACAGGGCCGAGGTGACACGTGTGGTGGCCCGGCATCGACTCTGACTAAGAGTCCTGTGTACGACAATGCAGCGTGTGTGCTCAGTTGAGCAACGCGCCCAGAGAGGCTCCACTAAGTTTGTGGTCCTGGCCCTCCAGACCATGGTCGAGGATCCATGTCAACTATGCGGGCCTGTTTCTCGGTAAAATGTTCCTGGTGGTGGTGGATGCTTTTTCAAAATGGATTGAATGTGAAATAATGTCGGGAAGCACCGCCACCGCGACCATTGAAAGCCTGAGGGCCATGTTTGCCACCCACGGCCTTACTGACATACTGGTCAGTGACAACGGGCCATGTTTCACCAGTGCCGAATTTAAAGAATTCATGACCCGCAATGGGATCTGGCTATCGCTTTCATCATTACTATACCCGGATGTGTGCTATGGAGATCCGAGATTAACGTCTCCCTGCCCTTTTTGGGTAGCACAGTTTGTCCTTTCGCCACTGGAACGGCTTGATCAGCTCTTGCATTTCAACGGGGATGCTGGCCCAGCTCCCATGCAGTACTCAGTTTTTTACTAGGGACAGCAGAGGATCATGGCTGGTCCAAGTCCTAATCTGGCGGGCCGTGACAGGGGATTTATCATTTTCAAACGCTTCCATGACCATCAACAAGTCTGCAGGCTGCGCCATTTCCACCCCCGTGGTGGGCAATTGTAGCTGACTGAGAGCATCCGCACAATTCTCGGTGCCTGGCCTGTGGCGGATGATATGGTTATATGCTAATAGCGCAAGTGCCCACCTTTGTATGCGGGCATACATCCCCGCCCGCTCCCCATAACCCCTTATCCCCTTATCGTTTAAGAAACTGTCTATTTCTGTCTTAAATTTATTCAATGTCCCAGCTTCCACAGCTCTCTGAGGCAGCGAATTTCACAGATCCACAACCCCCTGAGAGAAGAAATTTCTCCTCATCTCTGTTTTAAATGGGTGGCCATTCTAAGATCGTGCCCTCTAGTTCTAGTCTCCCCCACCAGTGAAAACATCCTCTCTGCATCCACCTTGTCAAGCCCCCTCATAATCTTATACGTTTCGATAAGATCACCTCTCATTCTTCTAAATTCCAATGAGTAGAGGCCTAACCTACTCAACCTTTCCTCATAATTCAACCCTCTCATCCCCAGGAATTAACCTAGTGAACCTTCTTTGAACTGCCTCCAAAGCAAGTATATCCTTTTGTAAATATGGAAACCAAAACTGCACACATTATTCCAGGTGTGGCCTCACCAATAACTTAAATAGCTGCTTTTATACTCCATCCCCTCTGCAATAAAGGCCAAGATACCATTGCCCTTCCTGATCACTTGCTGTACCTGCATACTATCCTTTTGTGTTTCATGCACAAGTAACCCCAGGTCCCGCTGTACTGCAGCACTTTGCAATCTTTCTCCATTTAAATAATAACTTGCTCTTTGATTTTTTTTCTGCCAAAGTGCATGACCTCACACTTTCCAACATTATACTCCATCTGCCAAATTTTTGCCCACCCACTTAGCCTGTCTATGTCCTTTTGCAGATTTTTTGTGTCCTCCTCACACATTGCTTTTCCTCCCATCTTTGTATCGTCAGCAAACTTGGTTACGTTACACTCAGTCCCTTCTTCCATGTCGTTAATATAGATTGTAAATAGTTGGGGTCCCAGCACTGGTCCCTGCGGCACTCCACTTGTTACTGATTGCCAACCAGAGAATGAACCATTTATCCCAACTCTCTTTTTTTCTGTTTGTTAGCCAATCCTCTATCCATGCTGATATATTACCCCCAGCCCCGTGAACTTGTATCTTGTGCAGTAACCTTTTATGTGGCACCTTGTCAAATGCCTTCTGGAAATCCAAATACACTACATCCACTGGTTCCCCTTCATCCACCCTGTTGTTGTTATTGTTGATTGACCGAAAATTGTTTTTTAAAATTGGGTACAAAGGCAGAGTAAGATCTCAGGTTCGGAACAGCACCATGGAAGCTGGTAACATTTTGCGATTGGCTCACTTTTGCTTTGTTCCAGACACGAATGGTAACAAGCAGTCCGAAGTTGGGATGACTGCTTCACCGATTGGGCACCGACATTGAGCTGTGGGCCTGCAATTTCCCAACCAGTACTCTCTGCGATCGCCACTCTTCGCTAGCAGTCTCCGCTTGATCGTGGAATCAGCCCATTCGGGTAAATCCAGTAATCGCCTGATCCCAGCGGGATTGCACTGATCGCAGAATCTGGCCTGCAGTGTTGAGGTCTTCTCCCAACCCACGCTTGCTTCATGTGTGGCTCCCCGCTGAGAACACAGGAGTGGTTCATTAATCCGGCAAAACATCCAGTAAGGTCTCATAGAATCACCAAAATTTACAGCATGGAAGGAGGCCATTTTGGCCCATCGTGTCCATGCCGGCCGACAAAGAGCTATCCAGCCTAATCCCACCTTCCAGCTCTTGGTCCGTAGCCATGTAGGTTACAGCACTCCAAGTGCACATCCAAGTAGTGTACTTTTTAAATGTGACGAGGGTTTCTGCCTCTACCACCCTTCCAGGCAGTGAGTTCCAGACCCCCACCACCCTCTGGGTGAAGACATTTCTCTTCAAATCCCCTCTAAACCTCCTACCAATTACTTTAAATCTATAGCCCCTGGTTGTTGATCCCTCTGCTAAGGGAAATAGGTCCATCCTATCCACCCTATCTAGGCCCCTCATAATTTTATACACCTCAATAAGGTTTCCCCTCAGCCTCCTCTGCTCCAAAGAAAACAACCCCAGCATATCCAATCTTTCCTCATAGCTAAAATTCACCAGTCCAGGCAACATCCTCATAAATCTCCTCTCTACCCTCTCAAGTTCAATCATATCTTTCCTGTAATGTGGTGACCAGAACTGCACGCAGTACTCTACCTATGGCCTAACTAGTGGCCATCCCTTATTCCAGCCTTAAGAACAAAAAGAGGTTGACTGTGTAACAAGCTTCATAACCAAACGTATGGCCTGAAGATGTGGTGGGTTATTTGTGAATCCGGTACTTGGATTTCTATGGCAGATCACTGGCTGCACACACATGCAAGCTGGATGATTGCGGCATTTTGAAACAGTATTTTTGTATCATAGATATTATTTGCTTCATTTCTGTGCTAGCAGAAGATCCCACTTCTGGCAACAACATTTCCGTGTTGTGGATTTGATTCAGAAGGTCTCCAAGAGACACACCAAGTCTACTCTGCGGGGCTTAAAAATATCGACTGGCTCCACTATCTAACTGCCAGTTCAGATCCACAGTGATTTCAGCCTTTGGACTTCCAGCAATTGTACCTACTGCTCTATTTATCTACACAGCAGCTTTATATACGCTTCAGCGAAAACAACAGATCTTGCCTGACCATAGCTCTCAGACCCAGTTCAAAGGGCTTCACATGCAGTGAACTTCTTCCAGGTGCAGCAACCATGATACAGGCCAATGTGGAAAGCACAGAAAGTTCACAAAATCAGCACTGACATGAGTGACCGCTTCCTCTGTACCTGGTGGTGTTGGGTGAGGCCAGGCCAGGTCAGGAGAACTTACTGCTGTTCTTCAAACCGTGGCATGCAATCTTCAACATTCAATGGATTGTGCTTCGACTTAACATCTTGTCTGAAGGACAGCGTCTGTGATACTGCAACACTTCCTCAGTGCTCCACTGAAATATCAGCCTAAATTACATTCTCAAGTGGGACTGGAACCCGCACCTTCGAACCCAGGCATGAATGTACTACCAACTGAGCTAAGCTGACAGAGTCTGGTGGACCTCGAACCACACTGTCCTACTGTATGTCACTGAAGGCTTGCCTGCTTCAACACTGCCGGACTCTGGTGTCTCGCCAAGCTGCCAGACATTGCCTGTTCGATGCTATCAGACCCTACTCCTTGCTCCCACTAATCAACGCTCCCATGTGCTGGAATCCGTTGTCCACTCCTCACTTCTCCTGCGCCGTAGAAATTATGCTATCCAAAACAACAACCACTCCCTCTGCTCCAAGTTACCCCGGCTGAAACACGCTGGGACTCTCTATTGGTGCCAGACCCTAACGCTTCAATGCACAAAAACCACAGCTCCTTTCCTCCAATACCTCTGTACCTCAGGACTATCCACCCTCATGTTCTTCCTGATCCCAGGACTCTCCTCCAGGTCATGCATTTTGGCAGAAAAAAATCAAAGAGCAAATTATTATTTAAATGGAGAAAGATTGCAAAGTGCTGCAGTACAGCGGGACCTGGGGGTATTTGTGCATGAAACACAAAACGATAGTATGCAGGTACAGCACTTGATCAGGAAGGCCAATGGTATCTTGGCCTTTATTGCAAAGGGGATGGAGTATAAAAGCAGGGAAGTCTTGCTACAGCTGTACAGGGTATTGGTGAGGCCACACCTGGAATTTTGCGTGCAGTTTTGGTTTCCATATTTACGAAAGGAGATACTTGCTTTGGAGGCAGTTCAGAGAAGGTTCACTAGGTTGATCCCGGGGATGAGAGGGTTGACTTATGAGGAAAGGTTGAGCAGGTTGGGCCTCTACTCATTGGAATTCAGAAGAATGAGAGGTGATCTTATCGAAACGTATAAGATTATGAGGGGCTTGACAAGGTGGATGCAGAGAGGATGGTTCCACTGGTGGGGAGACTAGAACTAGAGGGCATGATCTTAGAATAAGGGGCCGCCCATTTAAAAGATGAGGAGAAACTTCTTCTCTCAGAGGGTTGTAAATCTGTGGAATCCGCTGCCTCAGAGAGCTGTGGAAGCTGGGACATTGAATAAATTTAAGACAGAAATAGACAGTTTCTTAAACGATAAAGGGGATAAGGGGTTATGGGGAGCAGGCGGGGAAGTGGAGCTGAATCCATGATCAGATCAGCCATAATCTTACTGAATGGCAGTGCAGGCTCGAGGGGCCTTGTGTCCTACTCATGTTCCTATTTCTTATGTTCTTATGTTCTAAGTAGTACCAGACCAGTTCCAGTAACCCACACTCATGGACCCATTCCACCATGCACACAACAGTCATCGACTGCAACCTCATACTACCTGCTCCCAGGTCCCTCCTGACACCACTCCAATGCTCCATTCCCCCTTATTCCATCTCCACTCCTTAATTTATGCTCTGACTCCCTGTTCTATTGTTGCACCTGCTGAGACTTCCCCTTCTCAGTTCTTCTAGTCACCATGACTGACCTCCCAAAGCTGCCCCAGATCCCAATAATACTTCCACATTCCAGGAAATCCCATGTTCTACCAAACCACAGCAGGGTTCTCCAAATCTCCACCTTTAGATGTCCCACCCCCAATCAATACCCAATGTTGTCACACAGTAAGACCTCATCACCCCCGTCCCTCCTAAACTCCAGGATCTTCCCCCATACCCCTAACGTCCAAGAACTCATCCCCCTCCCCACCCCATCACCCCTCAACATACAAAGTCATAACTTCGCCCTCCCTCCACCACTGTCTTGTCATTCAATGGATGGTATATTGTGGGGAGGTCACCTGCTCCCAGTGGTCGAGGCTCCATGTCAGGAGATTCCATCAAATTTAAACTGATGTCAGCCGTGGCTCAGTGGGTAGCACACTTGCCTCTGAGTCAGAAGGTTGTGGGTTCAAGTCCCACTCCAGAGTCTTGAGCACATAAATCTAGGCTGACACTCCAGTGCTGTGCTGAGGGAGTGCTGCACTGTTGGAGGTGCTGTCTTTCAGATGAAATGTTAAACCGAGGCCCCACCTACACTCTCAAGTGGATGTAAAAGATCCCATGGCACTATTTGGAAGAAGAGCAGGGGAGTTATCCCCAGTGTCCTGGCCAATATTTATCCCTCAATCAACATAACAAAAACAGATTATCTGGTCATGATCACATTGCTGTTTGTGGGAGCTTGCTGTGTGCAAATTGACTGCTGTGTTTCCCACATTACAACAGTGACTATACTCCAAAAGTACTTCATTGGCTATAAAGCGCTTTGAGACATCTAGTGGTCCTTTCATAAAATTTACCCATCAATGTCTGCCAGTGGAATGTAGATTTTATTTTCACTTTGTTGACCATAATTCATGGGTAACTTCACGGCTCACGAGTTATGTTGGGCGATGAGGGTAAACATCGTGCTGAAATACAAATCTGCTGATGGCCCACGGCACCTCATGGAGGCACAGTTTTGAGCTGTTACATCCGTTCTTAATCTAACCTACTTAGCACAGTGGTAGCGCCACACAACATGATGGAGGCTGTCCTCCCGATGAAGATGGGATTTGATCTTCACATGGACTGTGCAGTGCTCACTCCTATCAATACCATGATGGACCAACACGTCTGCGACAGGCAATTGGTGAGAGCGGGGTCACGCAGAGCTGGGTGCGCCTGAATTGTGTCCCAATTCAATGCCTAGCTCGCAGCCAAGCGGCCTGTCCAGTTTGATTATTCTTTGCTGCAATTTGATACAACTGAGCGGCTTGCTGGATAGGCCGCTTCAGAGGGTAGTTAAGAGTCAACCACGTTGATGTGGAACTGGAGGTACATATAGGCCAGATCGGGTTTCAGCAGCAGATCGCATGCCTAAAGGTAATTAATGAACCAGTTGGGTATTTGCAACAATCACTTTTACTGATACAAGCTCTTTATTCCACAGTCCTGAATTCAATTTCTCAAAACTACCATGGTGGGATTTTAACTCGCGTTCTCAGGATTACTAGTCCAGTAATATAGTCACTACTCTACTGTGCCCACTAAAGTGTACTAGTTGTCAAGTCCGCATAGGAGACAGAAACACTTGGTATTAATGACTTGGCTTTGAGGAGGACAAAGCGCTAATTAGTTGGGACATTGAGGGAGGCATTCTGTAAAAGTGTTGCTTTATATCCAAAACTCGGCTGCCGTGTCCTAACTCGCACCAAGTCCCGCTCACCCATCACCCCTGTGCTCGCCTCGATTTCAAAATTCTCATCCTTATTTTCAAATCCCCTCTATGGCCTCGCCCCTCCCTATCTCTGTAATCTCCTTCAGCCCCAAACCCCCTCCCCCCGCCCCGAGATGTCTGCGCTCCTTTAATTCTGCCCTCTTGAGCATCCCTGATTATAATCGCTCAACCATTGGTGGCGTGCCTTCAGCTGCCTGTGCCCTAAGCTTTGGAACTCTCCCCCTAAACCTCTCCGCCTCTCTACCTCTCTTTCCTCCTTTACGACACTCCTCTTTGACCAAGCTTTTGATCATCTGCCGTAATTTTTTCTTATGTGGCTCGGTGTCAAATTCTTTTTTGTCTTGTAGCACTGCTGTGAAGCGCCTTGGCATGTTTTCCTACATTAAAGGCGCCATATAAATACAATTTGTAGTTGCAGTAGTTGGAGTATAATTGTCATGCATATATGCTTGGGGTTACTAGCCACCAGGTGGCGCCACTGTCGAAGGTCATTGGGCTGTGCGCATGTGTGTGTGGCCCAGGTATAAAAGGCAAGCCATCATGTAATATAATCATTTTGGGTCCGAATAAAGCAGAGCCAGGTTTGTACCTGTGTTAGTTTACAGTATTCAGTCTATCGAGTTATTACATACATAACATTTGGCGACGAGATAACTTAAGATCCTTCGCATGCAAAAATGAGCACAATTGGAATTCTGGAGAGATTCGTAGAAGGAGAGGACTGAGCAGATTTTGTAGCTCGCTTGGGCCCACTGAAGCAGTTAGGCGCAGGGCGGTCTTCCTCATGGTTTGCGCTCCAAAAATCTATGGACTCATAAAGAATCTTCTCTCGCCTGCAAGTCCAATGGACAAGGACTATGAGGAATTGTGTACTCTGGTACGTGACCATCTCAAACCAGAAGAAGGCATCATCATCTCACAATATCGATTCTACAAGCACGTTCGTTCTGAGGGCCAGGATGTGTCGGAGTTCGTTGCCGACCTAAGACGTCTAGCTGGACCGTGTAAGTTCGAAAACACATTGGGAGACATGCTGCGGGATTTCTTTGTAATCGGCATCAACCACGAGATGATCCTGCGTAAGCTACTGGCGGCGGAGACGCTGGATTTGAGTAAGGCCATCACGATTGCCCAGGCATGCATGACGAAGGACAAAAACTTAAAGCAGATATCATCGAAAAATCGGAACTTGGCAAGTACTGTAAACAAGATTGTATCGTCGTTTGGCAGAATTGCATATGGCAGGACCTACTCGACTATGTATGCAAAACCTGTGGCTGCCCAAAGTCTGCCAACGGGCATGAATCCGATTTCACCATGTTGGCGTTGTGGGGACAATTAGCGGCCTCATCAGTGTCGGTTTAAACAGTAGATTTGTAAAGGCTGTTCGAGACTGGGGCATCCCCAGTGCCTGTGTCCGCAACTGAGCAAGCGTGCTGTGACTCACCATGTGGAAGATGATGACCCCAGTATAGCGTGGATTCGGATACCGAGATACCAAAGGAGGAAGTGTATGGACGCTATTCGTTCCTAACAAAAAGCCAACCGATAATGATTAATGTGAAATTTAACGTTATGCCGGTACCGATGGAATTGGACATGGGTGCAAGTCAATCAGTAATGAGCCAGAAGACATTCGACAAGCTGTGGGTCACTCAGGTTGTGAGGTCTAAGCTGAGTCCAGTCAATGTCAAGTTGCGTACGTACACTAAAAAACTCATAACGGTGATTGGCAGTGCAGTTGTCAAGGTGTCATATGATGGTGCGGTTCTGATTTACCTATTTGGATTGTTCCAGGCAATGGTCCAACGGTGTTGGGCAGGAATTGGCTAGAAAAAATGTAATGGAATTGGAACGATATCAAAGCGTTGTCGTCGGAGGATGATACTCCATGTGCTCAAGTGCTGAGCAAGTTCCTTTCACTGCTTGAAGCAGGCATCGGCAATTTCATGGGAGCCAAGGTGCAGATTGATGTGGACTTGGATGCAAGACCCGTCCATCATAAAGCTCGGGCGGTTCCGTACATGATGAGGGAGAAGGTCGAAATCGAACTGGATAAACTCCAGCGTGAAGGGGTGTTATCACCGGTCGAATTTAATGAATGGGACAGCCCCATAGTTCCTGTGTTGAAGAATGATGGCACTGTCAGGATTTGTGGAGACTACAAGGTTACAATCAACCGAGTTTCGAAACAGGATCAATACCCATTGCCGAAGGCTGATGACCTGTTTGCAATGCTAGCTGCGGGGAAGTTGTTCACTAAACTGGATCTGACGTCGGCCTACATGACACAGGAGCTGGTCGAGACATCGAAGAAACTTTCATGCATCAACAGACTGTTTATCTACAACAGGTGTCCTTTCGGAATTCGCTCGGCTGCAGCCATATTTCAGAGGAACATGGAAAGTCTCCTGAAGTCCGTCCCTAGAACCGTCATGTTCCAAGATGACATCCTGGTCACAGGTTGTGACACCACCGAACATCTGAACAACCTGGAAGAGGTTCTACATCGTCTGGAAGAAGTGGGACTCAAACTGAAACATTCGAAATGCATCTTCATGGCACCGGACGTTGAATTCCTGGGGAGGAAAATTGCTGCTGATGGCATCAGGCCTATTGATTCAAAAACCAAAACCATCAAAAATGCACCCAAGCCTCAGAATGTGATGGAGCTGCGTTCGTTCGTTGGTCTACTCAACTAATTTGGTAATTTCCTACCTAGATTGAGCACTTTATTAGAGCCACTGCACATGCTGTTAAGAAAAGGCGACAACTGGGTTTGGGGTGCGTCGCAAGACAAAGCTTTTGAGAAAGCTACTAATCTGCTTTGCGCTACATAAGAACATAAGAATTAGGAACAGGAGTAGGCCATCTAGCCCCTCGAGCCTGCTCCGCCATTCAACAAGATCATGGCTGATCTGGCCGTGGACTCAGCTCCACTTACCCGCCCGCTCCCCATTAACCCTTAATTCCCTTATTGGTTAAAAATCTATCTATCTGTGATTTGAATACATTCAATGAGCTAGCCTCAACTGCTTCCTTGGGCAGAGAATTCCACAGATTCATAACCCTCTGGGAGAAGAAATTCCTTCTCTACTCGGTTTTAAATTGACTCCCCCGTATTTTGAGGTTGTGCCCCTTAGTTCTAGTCTCCCCGACCAGTGGAAACAACCTCTCTGCCTCTATCTTGTCTATCCCTTTCATTATTTTAAATGTTTCTATAAGCTCACCCCTCATCCTTCTGAACTCCAACGAGTAAAGACCCAGTCTACTCAATCTATCATCATAAGGTAACCCCCTCATCTCCGGAATCAGCCTAGTGAATCATCTCTGTACCCCCTCCAAAGCTAGTATATCCTTTCTTAAGTAAGGTGGCCAAAACTGCACGCAGTACTCCAGGTGCAGCCTCACCAATACCCTGTACAGTTGCAGCAGAACCTCCCTGCTTTTGTATTCCATCCCTCTCGCAATGAAGGCCAATCCATTCGCCTTCCTGATTACCTGCTGCACCTGCAAACTAACTTTTTGGGATTCATGCACAAGGACCCCCAGGTCCCTCTGCACCGCAGCATGTTGTAATTTCTCCCCATTCAAATAATATTCCCTTTTACTGTTTTTTTTTCCAAGGTGATGACCTCACATTTTCCGACATTGTATTCCATCTGCCAAACCTTAGCCCATTCGCTTAACCTATCTAAATCTCTTTGTAGCCTCTCTCTGTCCTCTACACAACCCGCTTTCCCACTAATCTTTGTGTCATCTGCAAATTTTGTTACACTACACTCTGTCCCCTCTTCCAGGTCATCAATGTATATTGTAAACAGTTGTGGTCCCAGCACCGATCCCTGTGGCACACTACTAACCACCAATTTCAAACCCGAAAAAGACCCATTTATCCCATTTATCCCGACTCTCTGCTTTCTGTTAGCCAGCCAATTCTCGATCCATGCTAATACATTTCCTCTGACTCCGCGTACCTTTATCTTCTGCAGTAACTCCTGTTCCTAATTCTTATGTTCTTATACCCAAGCAAATGGATGATGAGACCAAACCTTACAACTGTTGCAAAGACAGTAAAAGGGAATATTATTTGAATGGGGAGAAATTACAACATGCTGCGGTGCAGAGGGACCTGGGGGTCCTTGTGCATGAATCCCAAAAAGTTAGTTTGCAGGTGCAGCAGGTAATCAGGAAGGTGAATGGAATGTTGGCCTTCATTGCGAGAGGAATGGAGTTCAAAAGCAGGGAGGTCCTGTTGCAACTGTACAGGGTATTGGTGAGGCGGCACCTGGAGTACTGCGTGCAGTTTTGGTCACCTTACTTAAGGAAGGATATATTAGCTTTGGAGGGCGCACAGAGACGATTTACTAGGCTGATTCCAGAGATGAGGGGTTTACCTTATGATGATAGATTGAGTAGACTGGGTCTTTACTCATTGGAGTTCAGAAAGATGAGGGGTGATCTTATAGAAACATTTAAAATAATGAAAGGGATAGACAAGATAGAGGCAGAGAGGTTGTTTCCACTGGTCGGGGAGGCTAGAACTAGGGGGCATGGCCTCAAAATACGGGGGAGCCAATTTAAAACCGAGTTGAGAAGGAATTTCTTCTCCCAGAGGGTTGTAAATCTGTGGAATTCTCTGCCCAAGGAAGCAGTTGAGGCAAGCTCATTGAATATATTCAAATCACAGATAGATCGATTTTTAACCAATAAGGGAATTAAGGGTTATGGGGAGCGGGCGGGTAAGTGGAGCTGAGTCCACGGCCAGATCAGCCATGATCTTGTTGAGTGGCGGAGCAGGCTCGAGGGGCTAGATGGCCTACTCCTGTTCCTAATTCTTATGTTCTTATGTTCTTATACCCAAGCAAGTGGGTGATGAGACCAAACCTTACAACCGTTGCAAAGACAAACTATACATTCAGTCAGATTGTTTACTGTGGGGTAATCGTGTTGTTATGCCTAAGAAAAGCAGAGAGAAATTTGTACATGATCTACGTAGCACTCATTCCGGTATTGTCATGATGAAAGCCATTGCCAGGTCTCATGTATGGTGGCCTGGAATTGACTCTGATCTGGAATTGTGTGTCCATCAGTGCAACACTTGCATGCAGCTAAGTAAAGCACCAGCAGAATCGCCGCTGAGTCTATGGTCGTGGCCATCTAAACCATGGTTCAGGATCCACATCGACTTTACAGGTCCCTTTCTGGGAAAGATGTTTTTAGTTGTGGTGGATGCATATTCCAAGTGGATAGAGTGTCTAATCATGTCATCCAGTACATCCACAGCTACCATTGAGAGCCTTCGTGTCATGTTTGCCACTCATGGTCTGCCCGACATCGTTGTAAGCGACAACGGATCTTGCATCACTAGTCTGGAGTTTCAAGAGTTCATGAAACTCAATGGCATCAAACATGTGAGGTCAGCACCATTCAAACCTGCATCTAATGGTCAAGCAGAACGTGCTGTCCAAACCATCAAGCAGAGTATAAAACGTGTAACTCAAGGTTCACTGCAGTCTCGCTTGTCATGCATATTGCTGAGTTACAGGACAAGACCCCACACGCTTACCGGGGTCCCTCCTGCTGAACTACTGATGAAGAGAGGTCTCAAGACCAGGCTTTCTCTTGTCCACCCTGACTTGAACGATCATGTTGAATACAGACGTCAAAGTCAGCAGTGGTATCATGATCGCGCTGCTGTACCACGCGACATTTCTGTTAACGATCCTGTGTATGTATTAAATTATGGTCAAGGACCCAAGTGGATCGCCAGTACTGTTACGGCCAAGGAGGGTACAGAGTGTTTATCGTCAAGCTCAAGAATGTGCAAACATGCAGGAAACATGTTGATTGGATAAAGCTGCGGAACAATCTGAGCAAGACACAATCAGTGACCAAACAACCTACCCTCAGTCATCAGAGGACTCCGCTGTCATCAATGAATCTAGACTTTCAATCCCTGACGTGGTCATTGCCACTCCCATCAGATCGGCTACCCAACTCCCAGTCATAACAGGCTCAGAACACTCGCCCAAGGCTGGAGTTGAACTGAGACGATCAACTCAGAAGCGGAAAGCCCCGGACCGTCTAAATTTGTAAAAAGACTGTTACCAATATCTTAAAGGGGGATATTATCATGTATGAATGCTTGGGGTTCCTAGCCACCAGGTGGCGCCACTGACGGAGGTCATTGGGCTGTTCGCACGTGTGTGTGGCCCAGGTATAAAAGGCAAGTTATTATGTAATGTAATCACTTTGGGCCCGAATAAAGCAGAGCCAGGTTTGTACCTGTGTTAGTTTACAGTCTATCGAGTTATTACATACAAAACAATAATCATCATACCAGGAAATCCTGTCAGGCTGATTGATGCCTCTGAACCATTGATAGATTGACAGCTTTCCCTATTGTAAAGTTATCCTTTTTTGATCTTAGTTTGAGCCAAGCCAGGCTTGAAACCAGAGATCAGTTACAACTGTTGCCCCATATTGAGGCTTTCATCAGATTTCACCTTCACCAGAGAGTTGATAAACTGCGGTCTGGGGAAACACCATGAACTCCACATATCATTACGACTCGGGTTCAAGTTGTGTGATTATGGAGAACCGCAAGGACTTTGAGATTTTTTTTTTACGAAACAAGTTAAGTTTTATAATCTAGTGAAATCTGCTGTGTTTACCCTCGTTTCTGTTCAATAGAATTTCATTGTTGATAGCCCGAGAGAAATGATTTGTCAGCATGTTATTTGTCTTGCTTATTAGAGGCATCCAGAGAGTAGGAGATGTCTCTTACTATAGTCAGTGAGCTTATCAAGAGCAAAGGGTTTATTGTTCACCCAGGGCATACCATGTTACCTGAAGCTTGGCACATCAAATCGCACGGCAGTTCATTGGGAGTGAGTGCTTGCCTTCGGAAGCTGATGCTCGCGTCAAGCATGTGCAAACAGTACCCGGCGATCTCCTGAACCTAAACGGGAACAGAGACAAAACTGCTGGTAAAGCGACCTGAAACACTGTGCTGGTAGCTCGCTCATTTGTATCGCTCTGGAAGTGTGCATGTGGGTGATTTGGGATGGTTGCAGGAGCTTAAAAGAACACCAGTAAATCAGGGCAGAGATGTCATACTCAGGCCACTCGGTTGTGTTGCTTATATATGGCAGTCATTAAGTAACCTACTTTCATATCAGGACAGAGCCCATAGCTTATATTTAACAAGAAATTAAAATGTGAAAGCTGAGCCTTCTGTAATGGTCTAAATTATGAAGTGAAATAAATTAAAACAAAGATGATAATGGGTTCTGCAGTGAACGGTTCATATAAAATCTTACTCTCTGGTCATTAATCTACCAGGAATTTCTCTTTATTAACTGCAAAGATAAAACTATAGTCGATGTAACTTGCTTATCCGAAATTAAAATGGGAGCTGCCAGTGGCTGGGTGCGGGGGGGGGGGGGGGGGGGGGGGGGCGGGTGGGGGGGTCGGGGGGGGGCGGTCGCATTGTATTGGTGCAGGCGTGGAATGGGAGACTCCAGCTCCAATGTGCTGGCATTCACACCCATGCTACCTTCTCCCCATTCCCTCCTCAAGGGGACATTGATCTCACCTGGCTCATCAAGTACAGAACAGAATAACAGTAGAAACATAGAAATTTACAGCGCAGAAGGAAGCCATTTCAGCCCATCGTGTCTGCACCGGCCGACAAAGAGTCGCACGGCCCTCAGTCAGCAGCCCTGAAGGTTACATATAAACCCATGGACAATGTACGAATACAAGTTTGAAAATGCCAAGAGCGGGCAGTGCTTCAGATAAACACTGCCACATA